>NW_028169925.1:0-40000 GCF_963971535.1 Notolepis coatsorum
TTCACATTGAATTAATAAGGAGGCAAAATGATCCGTGCACAATAGTGTAATTTACACATGCATATTGGGACAGGCTATTCTAGGCTATTCTTCTTCTATATCCTGATTGTGGATATTAGCCTACACCTTGCCTACATTCTGCATCAATTTAGCTTTTCCGTTATCCAAATTACCCGAAAGGTAGGAAGATATGAGAAAAGCACTGCAGATAATAAAACCACTGTCCAGGCGATACCAATAAATACCAAATACCAAAATTGTATTTCCAAGCAATAGAAGGATGACCAGCGAGTGTCTCCAGTGATGACAGCTGATAGGCCTATCTCATAAAATCACATAGCACTTTCCTTTAACAAACATCACTTGCTTTTAAGGCAAGGGAAAATATGCATAGACATATGGGTTCTCAACCTGACCACTTGATTTGGTGGTATATTAATTAAAACAATTCAGGGGTGAGGAAAAAAAGGTTGTAGCCTACAATTGATATAGGCCTAAAACAGCATGTTTTCGCTTGTTTTCAATTTATACCAGTGCCGTTTTCTCCCTCCCATAATACAGGCTACAACCTGTATGATAAGGCATAAAACAAATCCATAACTTATAAGGGTGGCTTTTTTGGGGGAAAGGATTGACATGACACTAGAACAGTGGTTCTCAAACTGTGGTACGTGTACCACTAGTGTTACTTGGTGGTACTGCTGGTGGTACTTGAAAACATTTACAAAAAAGCAAAACATTTCTTTAATTTTTTTTAATTTTTTTGTCAGGCCACTGAATTTAGAAGCAGGCCAGGCCAGTGTTTCTGGTTGCGGCGGCGCGATAGTTAGATAACCTAAGTGGGGAACAACCAGGAGATCACTGTGACAGAGAGTAATGCAGTCTAAACGGTCATAAATCTTTAATTCAACTTCAGCCCTGATCATAACCATTTATTTTTAGATTTTTTGTAATGTCAGATAAAAAATGAAGTACTCCCACTTCTCTGAAAAGAGTTGGTGTTAAATCTGACATTACAAAAAATCCATCAAAATCTGTGTTGCTGCTAATCATTGACACATGCCTAGCCTGTAATAATCCCCCCCAGAAAAATGTACTTTGCATTTGATATATTGAAAATATTTTACTTTTTTTGTGTTTTTTTAACAATAATTTGTGATGCCATCACACAAACTGGCATTTAAAGGGTAAACATTCAAAAATTTATTGAATGTGTTTTCTATTATTTTTACAATAATTTGTGATGCCCATCACAAACACTGGCATTTAAAGGGTAAAAATTCAAAAATTCCTGCACCAGAATGCAGGAAATTAAGTTTTTGTAACAAAATAATTGTGTGTGTGTGTGTGTGTGTGTGGTGTGTGTGTGTGTGTGTGTGTGTGGTGTGTGTGTGTGTGTGTGTGTGTGTGTGTGTGTGTGTGTGTTAGGGCTGTCTTAAATACTTCGAAGCTTCGTTCGATGGCACAAGCTTCGAACATAAAAAAAAAACGAAGTTACATTTTTTTAAATAATATTTTTTTACTTCGGTTTGTGTGTGTGTGTGTGTGTGTGTGTCGCGCATGGGGCCATTGGGTGGGGCCGGGGGACAAATACACTGGAGGAAAGTAACCCAGCTCAGCACTGCCCAAATTATATCATCACTATTGCCTGTTTGAAGGATATCATCCTCAAACACATATACACCTACATGCCTTGTAGAATTCCACACATAAGAAAGAAAGATACTGGGATGAATAAACAAAATAGGAAATAAAATGTAGAAATGCATGCAATACATAAATAAATATGAATCTCCATATATGAAATAGAACATTTAGATAAGGTGCTACTGAGATGTTTTGGTGAGTTCTTTGTTTTTTTGTGGAAGTAGCCCTTCTTAAAAATGCATGAACATTCACTGATAATTGGTCTGTAGTGGAGTCTACAAGGTCTACATTGCCGGACCATGTAGAATCCGGACCTTGTAGACTGACATAATTCTGTGCATAGTTTAGTCTACACAGGCCATATTTCAAATAATCAAAATCTTACTTCATTCATCTTAAACATTCTTGATTTGGGGGATTGGTAGTTCCCATGAAATCTGAAGTTGTTCAAACGACAACAGCGATCCACCTTGAATTACACAGCCGAGTGAAACCTTGTTGGCTGCGTCACAGTCACCGTGACTGAGTCACGAAAGGGGCTACTTAATTCATTAATCCAATCCACTTTATTTATAGAGCACATTTAAAAACAACAAAGTTTACCAAAGTGCTGTACAAGTCCCACAACATAAGATATAAAAAAAATTAAAAAAAAAGTATATAAAAAGAAAATTATTAAAAAAAAATTATATATAAAGAAAAAAAATTCGAAGCTTCGAATTAAAATCGAAGCTTGGCCCCGAAGCTTCGATTGCCAAAAAAAGCTTCAAAGGTCAGCCCTAGTGTGTGTGTGTTGTATCAGTGTATGTATGTGTGTGTGTGTGTGTGTGTGTGTGTGTGTGTGTGTGTGTGTGTGTGTGTGCGTACGTGTGTGCGAGCGTGTGTGTGTGTGTGTGCGTGTACAGTGTGTGAGAGAGAATGACAGACAATTGCTTGCTGTGTGAGAGAGAGAGAGAGAGATAGAGATAGAGAGAGAATTAAGTACATTTGCTGAAATACAGTTGTTCTTAATTTTCTCACTTGCTATGTGAGAATGTTAGTTATTATGTTCTCAATGCCCCTTGCATTGTATGAGTTGTGTGGAAGCGTTTGCTAGTTCTAGTGCTATCCCTTTGTACATTGTGGCTGTGTCTGACAAAAGTTTACAATAAATAATGGTATTAGGAATACATTTACCTCCTGCGTGAACTGTGCATAGCTGAATAGACTGTATTTTAACGCCGGTCATATGGTGGTACTTGGAGAGCCAGCTACGTTCTCAGGTGGTACTTGGTGTAAAAAGTTTGAGAACCACTGCACTAGAATATTACTCCCAAGTCGTCACGTATTTTCATCCTGGCTATACCACAAGTAAAAGCACTGCCTGCAGATCAACAATGTGGCTAGGAAAGGGCTTTAATTAGGCTTTTTGATTGATTGATTTTTATTGTGGAGTAAAAGACAGCATCCAAGGGATAAGAACATGAGAAAGTGCAAGCACTTATTTCCATCATGGTCCCTGATTTTGGACATGGACAGACATCATAAAATATAGAGCATCATAATAAAACATAATAAAACAGAGCATCATAATAAAACATAGAGCATCATAATAAAACATAGATCATCAAATAATTGTTTTGTTAATGCTTGCGATTATGAAAAGGCATGGGCTGCTGAAGGGCCACGGAGAGCCCACATTATATTAGAAGATTCTGATCATAGGCTAAAAACTATTTTACTGTGAATTTTTTTTAAACGTGGTAGCCCTAATATAGCCTATATATGGGTGTTTATGGGAAAAGAGAGAGCAGATACTTTCACCTTTAGCACAACATTATATAAAAATAAGTTAATAGCCACGACTCCAGAAGACTTGACAGTTGACTAGGCGGTCCTTCAATGTGACCCATGATGCATTTGCATACACACCACTAACAGAATGTGGCCATAACGTGACCCAGACACCCTCCGATTGTGGTCTGATTGGATCTCAATGTGTCCTCAATGTGTCTTGGGTGCATTCCCACCTGTACTTAACACTTTCAGTGCCGGCCGTGTTTTCCTTTTTACCCCGTTGAATGCCACCATCCACGGCCAATGTTAACGTTAATATCGCCTAATCTATGTTTTAAATTATGGCTATGTGTCTAATCTGCCTGTCGCTTATCAAAGACTCATTTTCCAGTCAACATTGGCAAGGCAGATTGTATTTTTATCGCTTCATTTCCGTTTGATAGCATTTTGAAAATCACCCGTTTTCCGGGGAAAAACAACCTATGATAATCGCCTTTTACTGGAATATTCCAGAACGTTGTCATTTGTCTGCCTATTTATGAATCGTTTTCAAATAAACGCTAGATGATCGATAGTATATGTGTGCGCAGGCACGCTCGTGCCGTGCGCTGATAATCGCTGCTCTTATTTCCTCATGGCTTTTACAGTCAAAACAGCCATATCACATATCACATAAACGCTTATATCTCTGTGAAAACGAGTCTAATTATCCTAAGACTGATAACATAGATTCCTTACCTGAGGTCAGATGGTATCCAAATGGTTTATTCCAATTTCCGATCGCCATTCGAAAAAATCGATAAATGTATTGATCCATCGTGTGTACAGTATAACACATGATCCGCGCGGCTCAGAGGCTCCAGAATGAACTCTGGTAGACCCCGGCTGCATCAGTGAGAAGTAAAATGTGGAGTCAGAAATCTGTTCTCCCATTCACTTTCATTGAGTCCATTCCAAAAGGGTGATTTACCATCTGGGAGACGATAGGGGGTGCTTTTTTCACATCTGAGCGCCAGTGGTCCCTGGATCTCCAACGGTAGGCTCGCATGATGCAATATGATTTCAGATCGCTAATAAAAAAATAAAAATAAATACCAGAGAATACTCGTGACCGTGGCATTCAACGGTCGGGGCGTAAACCCGAGAAAAGCTGTGAGTGGCACTCAAAGTGTTATCTTGATGCCGGGTGGAATCAGCCTTTATGAGCGTGTGTTTTATGTGGATGTGTGGGCTGCTGTCTAGCTTCATGGGGCAGAACAAGGCACCTGCTCAGCAGGGCTTTCTGTTTGAGGTGGCTCCAACTCAAAACCTCCCCTCCATCCTTGTCCTTCTCTTGTGTATGAGGTGTTTGGTCTCAACACCTTTCACAGCTAGCTATCTGTCACAGCTATGGTACTTAAACTGGCTATCCCAAGGCCTATTATTTATTTGTATCAGTAAGATTGAAGCAATTACCGTACCACTCATGGAAAATCAGGCAACTGAATGAGTTTATTATATAGTTTTTTGTACTTTTTAACTTTTGTAGACTTTTGATCTATTATTATATTATTATTATTATTATTATTATTATTATTATTATTATTATTATTATTATTATTTATTATTATTATTATTATTATTATTATTATTTATGCCAGTGAGTCTCAGAGTTTTGTTTGAGTTTGAGGTGTCCTGGTTTGACTAGCAAATAGCCTGCCCCTCCCCATGGCTGTGCTCGTCTTATCTACGTGTGTCTATCAGTGATGCCCTGGTGCCCTCCTTAGGGGACACTTGGCTCAAAGACCCCTGACAGAAGAAGGGAGGGTGGGGGCCTGTGGGGGGGGGGGGGGGGCATCAAGATTCTCCCATGAGCACTCCAAAGCCCCTCTTCATCTCCACAGGCTCTGGGGAGAGGAGCAGCCAGAAGAGGCTGAAAATGGGATGCTTAATCCAGCGGTATTGGAAAAAGGCACTGGTAGCAAATGGGGGCTTTTCTTCTTTTTCCCAGGAGAGCAAACACTTTAAAGGGATCCAGCCTGATAGGGCAGCATAATGAGCTATCACAGAATGATATTAGTCAGTTTATTCATGGAGTAGCACTAGAAGATGGCATAGCCCAGGATGTTATCTTAATGCCATTACGATGATAAATGATACAGGGAGGATAGTATTAGGAAATATGCAGTAATGCACTGCAACCCAACCCAGCACACACACGCACACACGCACGCACGCACGCACGCACGCACGCACGCACGCACGCACGCACGCACGCACGCACACACACACACACACACACACACCACACACACACACACACACACACACACACAACACATCACACACACACACACAGCACACACACACACACACACACACACACACACACACACACACACACACACACTCACACACACACACACACACACACACACACACACACACACGCTGACTATAGGAAAAAGGGATGCTGTATCCCAGCACTGGCACCAGGACTAATGTGGGCTTTAAAGAACCCACAGGTTTAAACACTAAAAAACACTGGATTCAATGAAACAAACATGGTAACATTAGACAGGGCTTTCGGCTCATCCTTTTTGATTACCGGGCCAATAACATGATGTAACATGTTCCTGTATCTGTAGGTGTCTATGATCCAATAGTACATTCCTCACACACGGTGCCATCTAATGATAAGTTATGAGTGTGATCTCTCCTTAAATGATGCAGAGGTTTGGCGTGTGTGTGTGTGTGTGTGTGTGTGTGTGTGTGTGTGTGTGTGTGTGTGTGTGTGTGTGTGTGTGTGTGTGTGTGTGAAGAGAGAGAGAGAGAGTGGCTCACGTGTTAAGGTATAAGTTATGGCAGGGTCTCTCCTCCAGGGACTGCTAGCTCAGTAAGTGATGGCGGTGGGGGTTGGCTACATCAGCCGGGGTCATCACTCCCTGGGGCAGCCTGATAGGTAATTCACGCAGCCCCGGCAGCGTGGGGGGGGGGGGTGGGTGGGTCACCGCCTCCTCATCATTTATCACACCCAAGCAAATTGTGAGCCCCTCAACACACACACCTACCTGGATGGTACATGATTCTGTTTGCTCTCCAGGAGCCGCCCTACTCAATCACACGCGGCGTTGCATCGGTACGCGGCGTAAGGGAGAAAAAACCATGCGCCGCCGCCGCTCAGTCAAGAGTATAACGGAGAGGAGGACGGAGGTCTCATTATCAGCCAATAACGCGGAACAGCCTTGTTGTTCTCTACCGGTTGAACCCCGGGGGGCCCAGAGCTACTACAGCACGAGTGCAGAGTCAGACGTGCGGGCGGGCGGTGAGACACGGCACTGATCTAACTGTTAGCGGCTCACTCTGATGTTCATTTGCAAGGCGGGTATGTCGTGGGGCTGCGCCTTGCTAGGGGTAATCATTAGCGTCAGCGGAGGGTTTGGTATTCTGCTTGGTTTAGGCTCCCTGGCTTCCGTCTCTATTTGTGTCCAGCCCTGTGGCCTACGCAGCCGACACCCCGACCAGCGCTCTCTCAGCCGCTGCTGCTGCAGCTGCAACACAACAAGGCACTTCGGCTTCGGGATAAAACTTGTGGCACCATGAGGCGTCCATGGTATCTCTCTCTCTCTCTCTCTCTCTCTCCTCTCTCTCTCTCTCTCTCCTCTCTCTCTCTCTCTCTCTCTCTCTCTCTCTTTCTATTTTTTTTTACTCACAATTTCACATCCAATTTTCCCATCTTCCAAGTACCGTGGCGTCTACCCCCCCTCCTCCCCAGGCGGGATCACATGCCTCCTCATAGTGTGTGTGTGTGTGTTCCATGGTATTGATCAGTGTTGTGTCCCTGCTGCTCTGGGCTACCAGGCTGTTATCACTGTACTGTAGATAGGGTGGGTGTCTGTTTTATGGCGGGGGGGGGGGGGGGGGGGTTCGGTGTGCGAGAGAGAGAGAGAGAGAGAGAGAGAGAGAGAGAGAGAGAGAGGATGGTCTACTGTAGAGGACAAGCTACAGTGTGTTACTTGGTCAGGGTAAAGTGAAGGTGAAAGAATGTTTGTTTCCTCCTTCCATCCCTCCCCTCTCCTCCTTCCTTTCATACCCACCCTATCTCTCTCTCTCTCTCTCTCTCTCTCTCCTCTCTCTCTCTCTCTCTCTCTCTCTCTCTCTCTCTCTGAGTAGGCCCTTACGGATTGCACTAGTGGTCCTCTTGAGTGCATGCATGTGAGTAAATTGGAGCAGTTGTGCATGTTCTCTCCTCTCTCCTCCATCTGCCTTTTACACTCCTTAACACGCCCCCCCCCCCTCCCCCACTTCAGCTGGTGCACTCACACACACACACACACACACACACACACACACACACACACACACACACACACACACACACACACACACACACACACACACGCATGCCTGTACGTGCACATTAACAACACACACATCAGATATTTTACTCAGACGGTGGTTCACTCATTTAATTTCATTTAGATTTCAATTCGATTTCAAACCTTTATTTATTCTCAAAAGAATCATTGAGATTTTCTCATTTTAATGATGTTGAGATCACAGAAAAGTTAAACAGGTCAAGACATAGGGCGGCTGGGTGGCGCAGTGGGCAAGGCGCTCGCCACCAACGCAGGAGATACTGGTATCGAGCCCAGCTCTCTGCGTTGCTTCCGGCTTGGCCGGCCGTCGTACTAACACAATTGGCAGTGTTAGAGGGTGGGAAGCCGGTGGGTGGGTCCTGATCGTTGTAAACAGCGAATCCTACAGTTCGGTCACGGCGCCTGCTCAGCGAGGATAGGATCTAAGGGGGGTAGTGTGATCCTTCCACATGTTACACCCTCTCAGTGAGAGTCCGCGCTGCCAGGTGAAAAGAAGCGGTTGATTGGCTACACATGTGTCGGAGGAAGCATGTGATAGCCTCCACTCTCCCAGACTGACTGTAGGGGGTAGGTGCGCAGCGACCAGGAAGGGGATTGGGAATTGGCATAACGACTAACATTGGGATGGGAGAAAAACGGAGGAAAAAGGAGGGGGGAAAAGATAAAAAAAAAAAAAAAAACAGGTCAAGGACACAAATACAAACAAATGGAAGAAATCAGTGTGGATTAGGGGTGTAAAGGTACACGTATCCGTACCGAATGGCTGTGTACCGAACGAATACAACGGTATGTTAACCACTAATGACCGCCCACCGGGGGCTGTTTTTTTCACAATCTAATATAATTATAATATTTTATATATTTTTTTTACAAGTCGATTATTAATTTCAATATAGAATATTCGTTGACAGCCCTACAAGTACAATTAGTTACTGCACCACTACATCACCCCTGAGTGGAACATGGAAAGCCAAACTTTCCCCCACTGTACCGAAAACCCGTACCAAACCATGACTTCAAAACTAGTTTATTAGGACAAGTGCATGACAGTAAGGTTAGTTAGGGTTAGATTTTTTTTATAAAATTTGTTTAGCACACACATACACACACACAACACACATGCTATATTCGCTCACACACAAACGGTCACTTTAAACAAAATGGAAAGGGACACTAGGAACGAGGAAAATATAGGTCACTTTAAGGAAATAATTGATGTGGTTCTTGTATAGTATAGTTTGGATATAGAAAGTATAGCATAATGATATAGAGTAAAAACTGTATATTGTATAGTAGTGTACATAGCACCCAGTGCCTTAAATCCGTAGCTAACATTGTATTGCACTATCTCAGGACTTTAGCATGTCTATTTTATCATGCCTATTTTATGTCTATTTTATTACCTGTTTATTATGTCTATTTTTATTATTTTGTATTATTGCACAATCAAAGTGGGCATGGCCACCCGCATTATATGCCCTGGTATGTATATGACAAATAAACCTCTTGAATCCTGAATCTTGAACATCTGGGAGCAGAATGATAAATCGTGTCTAGAGATTTAAGAGTGGAAAAAGCAACATTTCTCTGTAATAAATTCTCCGTAATCCAAAACTACTTCAACAATCCCTTTGTCCAGTAAGAATTGGGAAACTGTTTCTGGTTCTGAAACCAATGTTTTGTCACAGTTTGCAGTATATGGTTTTAAAATTCAAAATTCTTCATCTTGCCAGATGCCTAGATATTTATATTCAGTGACTTTCTCAGTGCTACATCCATTTACAGTGGATATAAGTAAACCATTATAATAAATATTTCTGGTTCTAGAAAATAGCATGAATTTTAATTTGCATTAAGTACTAGGATAGATTAAGATCAAGATTAAGATCAAGAACTTCCTGAAGCGTATTAAAGGAAAGTTGCGAAACAGACAAAAACTGGGCTTTTCATCATTCAGTGACACCTCTCAAACAAATAATTATGAAACCAATCACAAGCCTTTTTATCCACTCACATGCACACACACACACACACACACACACACACACACACACACACACACACACACACACACACACACACACACACACACCACACACACACACACACACACACACAGGCACACACAGGCACACACAGGCACACACACACACACACACACACACACACACACAGGCACACACACACACACACACACATTTTCGCACACACGCACACGCACACACACACACACACACGCACACTGCTGCATTGCTTTCCTCCAGGCACCATTACTTCCTGGCCAACGTGATTAATTACTTTTAACAAAGCAAACAGAGGTCTTGCTTGTCCCGGATCAATCTTTTCCCCCATCGCGGTGCCAGCCAGCCTCTGTCACTGGTAATTGCCAAACCCTGTGTAGTATGAAATGAGGGCTACCGCCTCCCTCTCTCCCCAGACCGGAGCTATAGCCGTGGCCTCAATTTCCTACGCCTGTGCTCCCGGTCCCTGGGCACCCACGGCTTCTCCGTCCTCTCCGTCCTCTCCGTCCTCTGTGTTCCTCCTTCGCTCCACCTCTCCTTCCTTGGAGCTCTGGACCAGCTACCGCAGGGCCTGTGGTGTGGTCAGGTCACTGATGTCATCCCTGTTTCAACAGTGTTCAGCTACAACAGCAGTCTTTTAGAAGGGCGTGCACACACACACATGCACGGGGCAGGGTTGGAAGGTATACCGATATTACTGCATATTGCGGTTATTTAGTAATGCTGAAGGTACCATTTTAAATACCTTCGTGATGATGATCACATTCTGTTAATAAACAATATATTCCAAAATACTTCTGCGTTGTAAAACAATGTGAAACAATATTTCCACTCAAAAAACTCAAAAGGAATACACTTGATTTCCTGTCAGCTATTGATATTGGCAAACAAACGTGCTTTCCCCTGGCAAATCCAACTGAAAACCGCCTATATGTAAGCTTTACTCAAGGACTATGCAGTTGCTCACACTCTGACATAATTAGCTAAATACTGCTGTAATACGTTATACCTGAATATCGTGTGGAAAAGACACACACACACACACACACACACACACACACACACACACACACACACACACACACACACACACACACACACACACACACACACACACACACACACACACACACACACACACACACACACACACACACACACACACACACACACACACACACACACACACACACACACACACACACACACACACACACACACACACACACACACACACACACACACACACTCAGAGCCAAATCTGCGCACCTACTCAGAGCTATGAGTCAGGGTGCCAACAATCAATGGGGCTAGCAGCCCCCAGCTGGCTGTAATAGTGGAATGTATTAATTTTCTCATTTAGAAACAAATATAAACTACAAATAGATTAATGCTGTTTGATCAGCTTAGTGGAGCAATTCCAATTAGTATTCATGGTTAGTGAGTTGTGTGTGTGTGTGTGTGTGTGTGTGTGTGTGTGTGTGTGTGTGTGTGTGTGTGTGTGTGTGTGTGTGTGTGTGCGTGTGCGATGTGCTTGTGTGCATGCTTGTGTTGTTTGTGTGCCTGCCCATGTGTGCATGTTATGTTTATGTGCACATATGTGTGGGTGGATTACTTTGATAGTGATACCAGTTGCTGGAGTTTGAATGAAGGTGTTTAGTTGATTTATTCTACATCCACAGTGTAACTTGTGGGCAGGTGGAAAGAAAACAGGGCCACCACCAGCCCACCACATCCTCTTCTCACAGAACGGACCAATTGTGCTGGTCAGACTGAGAGAGATACAGCTAACCTGATTACCAGTAGGACAGGTTTAACAATGCATGTCGATGACCATAGAACACTGAGAGAAATTGCTGTTTAATGAGATAACGTGGGGACCTTGCAGACGGGTCCTACAGTAGGACCACTCAGTGTTGTCAGGGTCACATGCGTCTTACTTGTAGTACACCGCCAGCTCTATAGATCGATGGCACAGATGAACTCAAACTACTGTAGAGTAGTAGCATGTACTTGGTGCTGAAATGTAATGTTGGGTTTTGTTTAAATGTGCTGTGCATGTTATTCCTATGTAACGTTAGGAGCACCAGACCAGGGCCATTGAAAGCCTCCTTCTGCTCAACTCAACTTCATCTGGGAATGGCTGATACTATTCAGGAGGCAGCTCTGGAAATCACCCTCCTCATTAATAATGAAAAATCCACATTGGTCCACCCATAATCTTAAAATTTCAGCTGGTGATATTGTCCCCTAGTCCTGGCCCAGTCATGTGCTGGAGCATGTAATATATATGATAAGTAGTGGAGCCGGTCGGCGTGGGACTCATCACACAGTTAAATTGGTGCGGCATGGAGTTCATATTGCAGTGTGGCCGTGGGGGAATTAGCGAGTCTATATATAAACCCTGCCGCATGTGTTATGAATTAAAGTGCATTTATCTGGTAATCGCAGGGGAGATCGCTCTGTGCACAAGCATGGCACAGCAGCAGTGCTGCAAGCATCACGACCAGGCTCACTGCTGTGGATGCTGCACAGGGACATGGGAAGGAGAACGGGGTCATATTCAATAAAAAGCTGTGAATGCCATCATGGCTGCAGGGGTGCACAGTACAATGAAATGGAATAGGAAGAGGCCCTCTCTATCTCTCTCTGTCTATCTCTCTCTCTCTGTCTATCTCTCTCCTTCATGTCGCTAACCTTTATCACAGGGTTTGAACACAGATGAAAGGGTTTTAACCCTTCCAGGTGTATGTTTTTTTTTTTTTTTTTCATGTTTTCACAATCAGAATTCTATCTCGGAATCCTCAAACCACATAGGTTTCAATGACCAGTAGCCATTGTGTTACAACACCGTCTTTTTGAATGTTCAGCTCTCAACGGTCTATCTCCCATATTCATCCAATTATGTTCATCCAACCTGCCGTCTCCAGGTTGAGCTGAATACACCCTTCTCTCTGGTCTGTGCTGCAGTTCAAGCATTGTTGCCTTGGACAGCGAAGCAGTGGCAGAAGAGTTATTTTCCTCTCTCCTGTCTCCTAAGTGCAACATGTCGAACCCTCTGTGCTGTGTTTGCCCCTCACCCTCTTCCTTGCCCCAGTCCTCACAGCCTCTCAGGGCCATGTCTTAGAGTTTGGCTTGCCTTTACTCAAAGCATGTATGACTCCTTACCAGCAGAATCAAAAGCAGCAGAGCTCATGCCCATGCTTTTTTCATTAGAGGTTGCCACTCGAGCTGACTGTGAATCGTTTGAAGTGTTTGGGGGGGGGGGGGGGGGGGGCTTCCAGGCTGCCTGTGACGCTGACTCTCTCCTGTTTGATGAAGCAACTCCCCACTAAGGTCGGAGCAACGTAATGATCCCAGCCCTATAGCGCTGCTGACAGACAGGGAACTGGGTCTGCTGCTTGACAGCGTGAGGTAGGTAGTGACTTGTTGGACTTTTGTCTGGTGTTCGAGGTCTTTGGGCTCCTCAGCATGATAACGAGCCACAAAGAACATGTCAGGAATCAGGATCGGCAACGTTTCATTCAGGTCCAGTTTTCACACCTCAGAAAATACCACAGCACCTGTTTCACAGCGGTGAGTGCATAGCAGAGGTGCAACCAGGTCACGGGTTAGCAAGACAAGTCTTGACACTCTTGTCACCAGTCTGCCATTTCAAGTTTTTCAAACCAATAGTTTGACTAAGGCTAATAGTTAGTAAAATAAAATGTTTATGGTATGGTATGTTCATATTACTTATTATTCTCAATTAAATGTAGCATGATTGATTATATTACTTGTTCTTCATAGTGATGCATTATAAACACATATTAATTATGCCTTACTTTCTGTAATGACTAATCTTGTCTAGGGGTGTAACGGCACACAAAAACCACGGTACGGTACTACGTACCTCGGTTTTGAAGTCAAGGTTCGGTACGGGTTTTCGGTACAGTGGGGGGAAGTTTGGTTTTCCATGTAGTGTGCAGTAACTAATTGTACTTGTAGGGCTGTCAACGAATATTCTATATTGAAATTAATAACCGACTTGTAAAAAAATAAATATATATATATATATATATATATATATATAATAATAATTATATTAGATTGTGAAAAAAAACATAACGTTGTATTCGTTCAGTATACAGCCGTTCGGTACGGTACGGTACACACTGAAACGGTTCGGTATGGATACATGTACCTTTACACCCCTTGTCATAGGCATAATCACTTTACATCAATCTAATGTTGCAGAAAAGGAAACTAGGCCTTGTGCTAGTTTCAATACATATTAAAACTGTTTTGTCTTTTGCACACCTGTATGTTGTAGACAGGTGTGTTGGAGAGGAACAGGCAACACATCAAAAGACAAAGTCACGCACATTGTCTTCACTTCACTGATGACCAAAACATAGTACCATACCAAAACACATTCATAATAAAGTTGAATGTAAGTGAAAACAGAATCAGAATCAGATGTATTACCATGTATGATTTCACAGTACAAGGAATCTGTTATGGTATGTTGGTGCAACAATAAACATAATAGCTGGGCCTTGTTGAAGAGGCCAGCTGCTGAGGGGAAGAAGCTGTTCTTGTGGCGTGGGGGTTTGGTCTGCAGCCTCCTGCCAAAGGGGGGTGTTTCAAAAGAGTTGGTGGGAGGGGTGGGAGGGGTCGGCTACAATCTGCACGTAAGATTGGACCTTTCCTGGAGAGATGGCAGATTGCAGCCAGCCACTCTCCCAGCAGAGTGAATGATACACTGCAGTCTGCTCTTGTCCTTGGCAGTGGCCTCAGCGTACCAGATGGTGACAGAGGAGGTGATGATGGACTCAATGATGGCAGTATAGAATTGCACCATCATTGGTCCTCATTCTCGAACATTTTCGTAAGTACCTTTGTAAATATATTGGTAAAACGTTTTTTTTTTGTATTTTATTTTTTTATTATTTTTTAAACAAACACATAAACAAACATGACAACACACGATAAGATATACAAGCATTAGTTGTCAGTGCACATCCAATTGGTAAAAAGTTTGTACTAACAAATTTACAAAAGTCCTCCTCCGTTTTCCTGAACCTGTGAAGTGGCCAAAATAAACACACACACACACACACACAAACACATACACACACACACACACACAACACAACACACACACACACACACGCACACACACACACACACACACACACACACACACACACACACACACACACACACACACACACACACACACACACACACACACACACACACTGGTTTCACGTATACAGTACGCTGAGTACATGTGTGTGTGTGTGTGTGTGTATGTGTGCACGGACTGAGCCTGCCTCACAAAGCTGTTTATCCACGCATTTATTTATTTATAGCAATAGGAATAAATCAAACCAACACTAAATAATATCATAGAGAAGAAGAAGTTATATGGCATATTCATTCTTATTTATTTACAGTGTGTGTGTGTGTAACGCTCACGATGCCTCATTGAGTCAGGACTATAAATATGATAGGACTATATGATAATGATACAAATATTGTTGTGTTTATTATCATTATAATTGTTTAATTCCGCGGATGTCTGTGGGATCGAAGTGACGCAATCCCCAATGACTTGTCCCGAAGAAAGCCGTTAAAAACTCGGGCGCACACCGGTCTGTCCGACTTACGACTGCCTTTTCAGAGTTCGTAAATCCTACATAAATCCTACAACAAATTTACAATACAAAGCCGTTCGAGAATGCAGAATAAGTTTGTAAATCGAGATACGAAGGAACGTATGTCCGTTCGAGAATGAGGACCATTGTCTCTGGCCGATTGACCTTCCTCAACTGCTGCAAGTTCAAGTTCAAGTTTCAAGTTTCTTTATTAGTTGTCATACAAAAATACAGAATACTTTGATATGAAATGCTTTTTCCTGTTTTGCTCCTGAGAGTGTGCTAGATAAAATAGAATAAAATAGTATAAATTAGAAAGTCAAAAGTATGTAAACAAGTGTAAACAAAAGTGTTCAATATACATACAATATACAATACAGAGTAGAAAAAATGTGTAACTGAGTTACAATACAATATACAGTACAATGCAGAAATTGGATGAGGTACAACTTAGGGTAAGGTGCAATGAGGTATGAGTTGTAGTACAAATCTCTTTACCAATAAATATAAAGTGTGTTAAATTGTCTAAAGTGGGTGCTACAGTGAGTTGTTTATTTAAAGTGAGTGTGTACGTGTGGATGTGTGTGCTGTGAGTGTATTTGATGGTTTGTTACATAGTGTTATTGTCGTTGAGCATCCTGATGGCCTGGGGATAGAAGCTCCTTCTGAGTCTCTCTGTGCTTGCCATGAGACTCCGGTATCGCTTGCCTGACCGCAGCAGTTCAAAGAGGCAGTTGTTTCGGTGGCTAGAGTCTTTGATTATTCTCTTAGCCTTACCCCTGCAACGCTTGTTGTAAATGTCTTGGAGAGTGGGAAGCCCACCTCCAATTGTGCGTTCGGCTGAACGGGCCACTCTCTGTAGTCTGCTACGGTCTTGTTCTTAACACTTTGAATGCCACTCACGGCTTTTCGCGGGTTTACCCCCCGCGGGTTGAATGCCCATCACGAGAATATTCGTTTTATTCGTTTTTTTTTTTAAATTAGCAATCTGAAATCATATTGCATCAAGTGAGCCTACCGTTGGAGATCCAGTCACCCCAGGCTTTCAGATGTGAAAAAAGCGCCCCCTATCGTCTCCCAGATGGTAAATCACCCTTTTGGATTGGACTCAATGAAAGTGAATGGGAGAAAGGATTTCTGACTCCACATTTTACTTCTCACTCATGCAGCCGGCATCGACCGGCATCACTCCGGAGCCTGAAGAGCAGCGGTGATTATGTGTTCTACTGTATACACGGTTGATCAATACAATGATCGATTTTTTTCTAATGGTGATCAGGAATTGGAATAATCCATTTGGATACCATCTGATCTCAGGTAAGGAATCTATGTTATCAGTCTTAGGATAATCAGACTCGTTTTCACGGATATATAAGCGTTTCCCCTATATGTGATATAGCTGTTTTGACTGTAAAAGCCATCAGGAAATAAGAGCAGCGATTATCAGCTCGCGCCACGAGCGTGCGTGCGCACACATATACTATCTATTATCTAGCGTTTAAGTATCTTCTGACTCACTAGGCGCCTAAGGAAGGAGAGGCGTTGCCGTGCCTTCTTCACTACACTGTCAATGTGTGTGGTCTAGGGATGTGCATCTCCATCACTGAGGCCGATGCGATGCGCATCTCGATACGTTGCCAATGATACAATACATTAACGATACATTTGAAGCACCGTGCGATGCGATACGATTCACCCCTGTTAACTTGAGATACAGTTAACTGTTCGATACGATTTGATTCAACATAATGCGATTCGGGGGGGTTTCGATGCGATTCAACATGATGCAAAATAATGATACAATTTTATGGTATGACAGTGGATTTTTTTGTTTTTATTTTTTTATTATCTTTTTCCCCCTCCTTTTTCCGATTTTTCTCCCATCCCACTGTTAGTCGTTATACCAATTCCCAACCCCCTTCCTGGTTGTTGCGCACTTTTCCCCTACTGTTGGTCCGAGAGGCCGGAGACTGTCACATGCTTTCCTCCGACACATGTGCAGCCAGCCTGGCCGCGCAGATTCTCACTGGGAGAGTGTAACGTGTGGGAGGCCGCACTACCTCTCTCCAGATCCTACCCTCGCTGAGCAGGCGCCCCGACCGAACTGTAGGGGTCGCTGTCCACAACGCCCAGGACCCACCCGCCAGCTTTCCCCACCCCCTAATACTGCCAATTGTATTAGTGTGAACGGCCAGCCAAGCTGGTGACAACGCCGGGAGCTGGATTCGAACACGCGAACCCAGCGTCTCCAGCGTTGGTGACATGACAGATGATTTGATTGTATTCCTTATATGCAGCTTATATTATTATTATTACAAATTAAATAATCTACTGTAAGACAATTTATATAAAAACTCTTAGGTGCCTAAGACTTTTGCACAGTACTGTGTTTTCTATCCACTTTAGCTAAAAACACAGAGACACAATTTATATATACAGACTACTGTGAGACAATAATAATCACACACAAAGGGATAATGGCTTATAGCAGACTTAATGATTTTATAATATTTCAGATAATGAAATAAAATGTTTATCATCAACTATCCAGTTAGTATTTATATTGTAACGTTTGGCCACTTTAAATCATTGAACGTAGAGAGAGAGAGAGAGAGAGAGAGAGAGAGAGAGAGCACGTTTGAGTTTGAGCGTTCTGATGTGCCGTAGTTGACCACACCATGATGGCATTTTGTCAACACAGTTGGAACCTGGAGGAAGCGATATAAAGAAACTAATGGAACTGGTGTTGCGGAGTCACGTTAGTTAGTTAGATAGTTTAGCGTTAGCTGAGCGGCTAACAGAGGCTAACGTTAGCCAGTTGTCTCCTCGACTTCCACTGTTTGTTGATAACTGTGACGCGGCTCTCGCCTTCCGTAGTAGCGAAGCAAAGATAGTCTCTGCTGCTGAGTGCTGACAGAAGTGGATGAGAGGAAATTATATGAATGAATCGGTTTTGATTGATGCAAAGACGCTACAACAGATGCATCGTGAGTTCAACCTGAATTGTAGCCGATGCGCACTTTTTCCACCGGTGCACTCGCATCTTGAAGGTTTATGCCGGTGCACCGATGCGAATCGGTGAATCTTAACATCACTAGTGTGGTCCATGTCAAGTCCTCGGATATGTGGACTCCGAGGTACTTAAAACTGTTCACTCTCTCGACCGGTGCCCCGTCGATGCTGAGGGGCTGTAGTCCCTGACCCCCGACCTCCTAAAGTCCACAATCATCTCTTTTGTTTTGCTGACGTTCAGGGAGAGGCAGTTCTCCTGACACCACCGCGCCAGATCCTCTACCTCTTCCAGGTAGGCCCTCTCATCGTTTGCAGAGATCAGGCCCACCACTACTGTGTCGTCAGCCAATTTGATGATTGTGTTGGTGTTCCGCTGTGCCACACAGTCATGTGTACAGCGAGTAGAGGAGGGGAACTCAGAACACAGCCCTGGGGGACCCTATGTTGAGGGTGATGGATGAGGAGGTGCAGTTGCCTGCTCTCACCACCTGGGGTCTACCCATCAGGAAGTCCAAGACACACTGGCAGAGGTCATAGTTCAAGCCCAAGTCCCTGAGCTTGGCTATGAGTTTGGAGGGGACTATGGTATTGAATGCTGAGCTGTAGTCGATGAATAGCATTCTCACATAGTTCCCCTGCCTCTTGTCCAGGTGTGATGCTGCTGTGTTCAGCACATGGGCTATGGCGTCCTCCGTGGACCTGTTGGGGCGGTATGCAAATTGCAGGGGGTCCAGGTTGATGGGGAGGGAGGAACAGATGTAGCCCTTCACTAGCTTCTCAAAGCACTTCATGGCTACAGGGCGGTAGTCGTTGAGGCAAGCGGGCTTGGATTTTTTGGGTACAGGGATAATGGTGGACTTCTTCAGACAGGTGGGGATGACAGCCTGTTCTAAGGACAGGTTAAAGATGTCAGTGAATACTGGGGCCAGTTGGTCGGCACAGACTTTTAGGACGCGGCCGGGGATACCGTCCGGTCCAGCTGCCTTCCTGATATTCATTTTCTTAAAGGTCCTCCTCAGGAAGTACATCCTCTCCTCCGCTGATGTTCCTACTTGAGGTCCTGGGAGATGATGGTTCCCAGGAAGTGGAAGGACTCCACCGAGTCAACTGGGGAGTCTCAGGGTGGTGGGAGAGAGTGGGGCTGGGTTCTTCCTGAAGTTCACAACCATCTCCTCTGTCTTTAGAGCATTGAGCTCCAAGTTGTTCAGTTCCTACCAGCATAGACGCCTACATAATGGAGCAGTCGAAGCAGGTGCCCCACCAGTATTGAGCTTGGGGGGGCACACTTGTGCTTTTGCTCCTCCACTTTTTGATCATATGAATATATAAATCTAACCATAACTACGTAATTTCAATCAAATTAATAATACGCAATGACACTTAATAGCAAGTTTTTAAGTTTCCAAAGATTGTGTGACCCCCCACATTAATGGTTTGATCCAGTGCTTCCCACGGTCCCTCCCCCAGAGCATGAGCGCATTCGACGGTACCACAACGTGTTGGAATGGGGGAGGCGGCTGGTGCGCAAACAGCTGTTTGAATGTCCCTCGTCATGAGCGTATTCGGGAGGCGGCTGTTTTGAATCACCTGGATATTGGATTTAACATTCGCTTTGTGAGGATTATCCTTCGGCGTTGTACACCAAATGGAGCAAGTCATAACGTAAGTCGAACACTGTGACTGTATACTAAATGCGCAAACAGATTGAAACTGAATATTTATCGTATTAGTGATGCGAGCCGAGCCGCCGTGCTTAGCGTTACCTAACCATTAGCTAGTGAATCTTTCATGAATGAATGAATGAAAACTTTATTTAACAGATTGCAGAATGGGTCCAATACAGTACGGCTCAATACATACAATTGTTAAGGGGATGCAGACCAGAGAAAGACGTTTGTCTTGTTTACATCAGGGTCCCCCGTGTTGACGGTCATGATCTTGTTGTTGTTGGCTGCTGGGGATCGGATGTGAACGGAGGGGCTTCGGGAGGATGGGGAGAGTTATTATTATTATTATTATTATTATTATTATTATTATTATTATTATTATTATTATTATTATTATTATTATTATTATTATTATTATTATTATAGTAATTGGCTATCATACTGCAATATAAACTGAGTTTTATAGTGAAAAGAGCAGCTTTATTGGTCAAGATTGAAGGCTCTATATTGCAGGAAATTGCACGTACAGGTGTTCATTAAATGTAAAAAAAAATCTGCCGTGGAGGGGGTCGGACCCCCTCCAAACCACCCCTTGCCAGTCTTGCACACGCAAAAAAGCAAAAATACAAATAAAAAAGGGACAAAAAAAAATTAAAAATCTTGCACCCCCACGTTCAACTATAACTAGGCGGCCATGCCTACCAGGACACCAGGCGTTCAATCTCCCACCTGTAGGCGGAGTCATCCAAACCAGAGATAAGCGCAATGTCCCATTGTCTCTTTAATATATTCTTTTTAGAATAAATAAATGAAGGCAAGAATCAATCAATTGGGAAGCCATAGGCTAGTCTGGGAATTCTTGAAAGCCCAGGAGAAAGGAACCATCAATAGGCTTCAAGTGAATTATTCTGTTCTTAACAAAGGGACTAATGTTATCTGTTGTATTTTATTGCACAAGATATAGCCTACATTGCAGTAGGATGGTATATTCCCTGCTATTGTTGATCAGGTGAAAGGCAAATGAGCGACTGGAAACTGATCATGATTAATAATTATATAGCTTTGTTCTATTTTTTATTCCTATTCCCTTCCCTCAACCACTCGCCCCTTGGTCGGAGGCGCAGAAAGCCTCACCATAATACTATAGAGGGCTCACTCACAGGAAGTCAGGAAGAGAAGGGGACAGATATGATGTGAAAGATGCAAACATAACTAACCCCAGTTCTCCTCCTCTGCCTACTGCCAAACTGTGGCAGGTGCCAATTGCAGAGGGTCTCATATAAGGTAACAAGCAGGACAATTAAGAGTTGATTCACTGTACACTTCGAAATTCTTTATGGTGACATGTTTCTATCATTTTAATTTTGTCAAGTCGAGTCTGAAGTCATCAACTGCGTTACTTGAAACCGAGTCCAAGTCATGTGAGTCAAGTCCACACCTCTGATGATTTTCCTCCCACTCGAGATGCAAGCAGCGTGTGAGACAGGGAGAAGAGAGAGCGTTAACATAGGGACACCGGGACACGCCTACCCGTCCTAATGGCTAATGGAGATGCCTGATTTTCCACGTTGGGAACATGTGTCCCTCGGTCTCTGTTTACTGAGAGAGGTGGTTATTTCTCAGCCGTGCTCACATTCACTGTCAAAGTCAATTAAGGCGGTACAAATGAAGATGGAGGATGCGCGGCCTCAGGCCAGGAGAGTGCAGCATCAGGGCCAAGTAGCCTCCTCTGTCCTCGTTGTAGGATCTGCTGCATTAGGAACACATATGGCCTGGGAAACTCATTCAATTGGCAAATTATGGATCATTATAACCTACAGTGGGTTTGATACTGAGAGAGTGTCCCCCCCCCCCCCTAACCCTAACCCTAACCCCCCCCCCCCGCAATATATAATTAGAATGAAATTCAGGCTATTCTGTAGGAATTGCAAAATGTACCATTAAAGGGGAACTATCTTATAAATGGCCTTTTTGAGTGTTTAGCATTGTTTCCTAGCTATGTGAACTTATATTAATATGATCTATGTCTCAAAATTCTCATATTGGCGCATTCTTCCAATTCTCCTCTCACAATATTCACCCTCACTGAACTGAGTCGTTTGAAAATGTGCCTATATGTGATGTCATATAGTCACTGCTGCATGTTAATGTTCAGGCGACGACGACGCTCCGCAGTGGTTTAGGAGCCCAGGCTCAAAACAGCTCGAGATCTTGAGGTAGAAAAATGCTGTTTTTGAGGACTTGATTAGAAATACAAAACAATGAATAAAAAAAATATATATATTACAGAGGTGTTCCATAGACTCACAGGAAGTGCCCAAATAGTGAAAGAAATAGTAAAATAGTTCCCCTTTAAGTCAAAATAAGAGACACAGACGGATACTATTGCCCCCTTTGCCTGCAAACAGTAGCCTAACTGTATGAAGTGAAAACTGATGTCTTCCTCTCCTACAGGAGACCACTTCTCTTAATGTCTTCCTCTCCTACAGGAGACCACTTCTCTTGCCACCTGTAGTTTGGTCTCTTTTTCAGGTTCACCATCTGTCCTTGATTAATTAAAGCTCCTTTAAGTAATTAACGCCTGCTTTAATTGAGAGCCGGCCCCTGTGGCCGCGGTGCCGGTGTGTGGAACGCTGAGGCAGAGCGGAGCCGGGGATCTTTTTCAGAGGGGTGTGAAAATGTGTTTCGCACCCTGACCCTTCTCAGTCTCCCATCTGAAGACTCTTAAGATGCTAATAAGAAGTATGCTAGCGGAATTCTGCCGTGCCATGTGACAAATCGCGGGCCATAAATCATAGCGGTGGCGCGTGACACGGTTTCCCTGACATCAGAATTTAGCCGGCGGCGAATGATCTAAAGGGATATTGCCATTTAATCTGCTTGTTTATCGCCTTTCATTGGTCTTTTTTTCTCTTTCTTTCGCGAAAGCGTTTGTTTTGGTGGACGTGCGTGTCGAGACGACTCCTGGTTTGCGACGGCGCGTTGCCACAGGACCCCTCCTTGTTCCTGTCTGTCTCAACTGCTTGTGACAAACGAGCGATATCAGTGTCTCCATCTGTTCCACAGTGGCTGTCACAATGTGGCCGTCTCACAGCCTGACACGTCCCCCGACGTCCAGGTCAAGTCTTGACCTTCTCCATTGAAGAAGCTCTTTGTCTTTTGATAATTGTTTTTAGAAAGCGCTCAACCGTCTCCCCCCGACCCGATAATAATGTGCGACATGGTGAATACGGAACGCTTGGCATTGATTCCACATACCTGACTATGACCTTTTCCAATCTGACGTCCTGTGCCAGCTGCTAGTTTGATGCGAGCCTCCTAATCGATGGCTGGCTGCCACGAGAGAAGTACTACAGTATGTCTCCCGCTGTCTGTTGTACCTGGCTAGTCGGCCGCGCTGGCTTCTTACCTGCCTCTCTACTCATCGTCTCCGGGAGGCTCTCTGAATAATTAAACATTTACCCTTTAATAGCTGGCTCCACAAAGAATGATTGTCTTAATTTGCTCTCATTAAAACCATCTAATCTAATGGGCTAATTAAGGGCTTTGGATGGAACAGCAATCACAACAGTCTACAGCCTCCCTTAGGGAGGAATTCATCAATGGATCATAAATATTTGACTGCGTCTACCTAATGTGCAGGTTGTAGCGCACCTCTGTCACGGCTACTTGATATGCGCCATCGATGTTGCTCACGTTGCTAACAAAAAAGACGGCGCCGCGGTGGGGCTTGACCTGTGCTGCTCCTCAAGGCCCCCGCTACCCCCAAGTCAGCACGTAGAAGAAGAAGAGACCACAAAGCAGCATTATTAATTCATTAGCTGAATGACTATGAAGCCTTTCCCCTCCAGCACTGTATCGCTCACTGGGAAGAAGAATGGGGGTCTTATTTTGGCTGACGTGAGAGAACACGCGCACACGCACATACATGTAGACACTTTTTTTTGTGTTCTTGGGTGTTTTGTGTTCTTGGGTGTTTTGTATTCTTAGGTCTTCTGTGTTCTAAGTTTTTTTGTTTTTTTGTTAAGTGTATACAGTGTGCGTTTTAGCTGATATCACAAAGTTACGAAACGCCAATCAAACTGCCATAGATGAGAAGGGGCAGGAAAATACTCAGAATTTAAAGTCGCTCTGCATAATGTAACTATATGCAACTCAGCCTTGTTAATATCACAGCATTGTTTTATTGACCTATGCTGAGTGACTTTCAAGTTTCATGGAGTATATTTCCACCCCTTTACAACATCAACGGGAGTGTGAAAGGTAGGTTGAGATCTACCAAAACATACACTTTATACAGCTATGGACACAAAATGTGTTAAAAGACAGAAACAGTCTCTGATAATGGTGAGAAGTCAAAATTATACTGGTAGGGTCCTTTAATCAATATAGGTCAGAGGTGGTCCGTGGCTAGGTGTTATTAGATTGGGGGAGATGGTAACCGACAGGCAGCTGTGTCATGACTCCATCCCGGTGACCTCCTGGGGCAGAGGTTGATGTTTGGCCCGGGGCGCAGGGTGTAATCCCCCCCCCACCCCTCTGCCCCCCTCTTTTTGAGGGATGACCTCAGACCTCCTCGGTCTTGAGGGAGAGACCGGCTCTACCTGCAGCGAGACTCCGAGTGATGGAGAGGGAAGGACACATAGTTGGCTTTAGAGATTGGTTTAATTAAGCCCAGAGACATCACTGTGCAGGTCTGTGGTTTCAGTGTGTCAGGCTGAAGGGTAGGAAGCCCAAAGCAGCAATCATTCCATTTGGCTTTTTCCACTATTCTCCCGGCTAATTTGTCACGACCGACAGCTATCCCCTGGATATTAAATTAAGCAGTTGACATTTTGTGTACACTGCGGATTGACAGTGTCACCTTGAGGTGCAGTGGCAGAGATGGAAGATGGGTGGCGGAGGCACGTCTCTGAAACCCTGGTCGACAGATGACATTTTTGGGTCACATTTGAAACCAGCATGTACTGTAGCAGTCAAGGAGTCGAGGTACAGAGGGAAGAAAGGCAGCAATCCCTTTGTTCCAAACAGACCATTAGTGCTAATCTGGGTCCCACCGCCTCGGCCTGTGTGTGGGGGACAGAGGGGAACATGTTGGTTTGAGACAGATGGGCGGGTTTTTCACGGGGTTATTACTGTATTTATGTTTGTATGTGTGCGTGTGTGTATGTGTGTATTCCTTGCCTGCAATGTGTGTGTAGCAATAGCATGCTGTCCCTATTTGATGGTCTGATTTGGGTTCCATTATAGCGCTGGCAGGGGTTCTGCTCAGAGACGCCACACTGGCGCCAGCTGGGCTATCAGAACCCATCTGCACCGGGCCGCATCCTAAAGCCACCGCAGTCTCATCCTAAACACATCGCAGCAGCGAAGGGTGTGGCGCTATCTAAACAGGGCTTATGCGGCTTCTATTGATTTCCGCATTTGAAAGCATCTCTATTACTGCTGGTATCTCCGATCTGGGCACAGCGGGCCTCAGGCTATTGGAACACAGCTGGAGCACTCGGGTCAATGTACTGCCTTCACTGCGGGTGAGGAAATACACTGTTTGTTTAAAGAGACATGATTCTTGTTTGGATTCTAGCACTTTGAATATGTAGCAGAAAGTGGTTCAAACTGGCTGTAAATAAAACACCAGTCTAGACAGACAGACAGACAGACAGACAGACAGACAGACAGACAGACAGACAGACAGACAGACAGACAGGCAGGCAGGCAGGCAGGCAGGCAGGCAGGCAGGCAGGCAGGCAGGCAGGCAGGCAGGCAGGCAGACAGACAGACAGACAGACAGACAGACAGACAGACAGACAAGACAGACAGACAGACAGACAGACAGACAGACAGACAGACAGACAGACAGACAGACAGACAGACAGACAGACAGACAGACAGACAGACAGACAGACAGACAGACAGTGTTCCAGTTCTAATGCCCCTGATACAAAGCTTTTACAGGGACCTTTTCTGGCCATGATGATGGATTCAGACAAGGCAGACCAATTCCTATTTGGCCAAAAAAAAATTAAGAATCCTTGTCAAAGCCCAGCAGTACATCAACCTGCAGTATTATTTGGGGAAACAACCACTGATGTTGTGTACAAACAGCCAAATACTTTCATTGATTGGGGCTATATAGGTTCTCTGATACTGTAGGAGACGTGTCTCTTAGCATCCATACCATACTATAATATATAATAATGCAGGACCTGTTCAGAGGTCTTTAATTGGCATGCAATTATCCTCAACGTTTAGCGATTAGCACACACGGTTAGCACACACACACACCGGAACACACACGCATGCATTGTCTTTTGTAGGATCGCCGATGCGATTCGTCTCTGCGATTAACCCATCCCGTCGTCCTTCCCCCCAAGGGCAGCCGGGAGCAGACAGGCGTCGGCGAGGGCCGCGCCAGGGGACCAATCCAAGTGCTCCTGCCCGTCTTCGTCAAGGACACCACAGCGTTAGCGATCTGTTGTTGTGCATGTTTTTCCATTGGGTTTATCTTATCGGGGGGGAAACCCTTGCGAGCACGGGGAGAACATGCAAACTCCACACAGAAAGGCCTGGGAGATACCCCACCTGGGTACCTGGCATCATGGAAACCTGGTCCCCAAGCGGGGAATCGAACCCTGGACCTTCTTGCTGTGAGGCGACAGTGTTAACCACTACACCACCGTGCCGCTTACATTGGGCTGAACTGAGATAAGAAGTTGTGTACAAACAGTTGTACAAGCGAGGATGCTGTGTGTGTATGTGTGCACAGAAATCCAACCCACCAAGCACTGTGTGTATATGAGTGACACCGTGTGTCCCATACATATTATTGGGTGTAACAGCACTCTCAGTATAGCCCCAAGATACGTTTTCAATCAAATCAGGCATTGAGACGTTAGACCTAGACACTGAAGGAGATTAGATCAGGCATAAATGCATCCAGGGGCTTGAGGGCACCCCTGGGGGTATTGTAGCATGTGTGAGAGGTGGAACGAGGACATATGCCCAGGGCATTAATCTACTAATAGAGGAGCTAATAGCAGTTTGTCTCCCACACTGGTCTGTGGATCTCCTTGTAATCCTGTCAACTTCCTGTCCAACCGCCCTAACTATAGATGGTATCAGTGGAATTGTGTTGCTAGACGGTTAACCGTCTGTGGTGTGGTAGTGAAAGGTTAACATTCTGTAGTGTGGTAGTGAAAGGTTAACCCTTTGCAGTGTGGTAGTGAATGGTTAACCGTCTGTAGTGTGGTAGTGAAAGGTTAACCTTCTGTAGTGTGGTAGTGAAAGGTTAACCCTTTGTAGTTTGGTAGTGAAAGATTAACATTCTGTAGTGTGGTAGTGAAAGGTTAACCCTTTGCAGTGTGGTAGTGAACGGTTAACCTTCTGTAGTGTGGTAGTGAAAGGTTAACGTTAGGTTATGTATATAACCAAGTTCTGTGAATGCTAGTGACGCTCAGCGTCATATTGCATAAATCTCGCTTCAGTGGATTTACACTGAATAAATTTCAAAATGTACCTTTACATGCCAGCATTCATCTGGCCACACCCCCATTTAAAGCATGTTATAGTCTCAGAACGTTCAACAGTGTAGCATTAAGCTAACAGCCGATCGGCTGATAGCCACAAGCTAACGTATACCAGCCAGGTAAACACAGCGAGCTAACGCCGCAGCTAACAGCTGCGCGGCTAACAGGTAGGCCACAACTAGCACGCAAGCTAAGCAGCTATCACCTGAACTCGTACACAAACGATATAACAAGCCACACTTCCGACAGGCCGCCGTCTGAAACCCTCCTCACCTTTAAGAGAGAAGAGAAAAAGAGATGTCAACACAGTTTACAACGGTGATTTTACCAGACATCCGGCGGAGCCAGCACAAGTCCCATCTGGGTTGCAGCCGACTTGAACATGGATCTTCCGATAACGAACATCCATGCCCACATTTCCTCGTTAGGGTATACTCTCATTTGTATATGAAAGATGGGGCCTACACGGTGACAGAGAAGCATCCACTCGTCCAGAGAATCCTGGGATCACCAGTTACTGGTCGTGGCCCACTAGTTGACTATAATGGGCTTCAAACCAAGATCCTCCGCCGTCGCCTAAAAGGCTGAACAGAAGGACCCTAATCTGGGGCCGGTTTTCGTAAACATTGTCAGCTAGCCCCCATAGCACTAACAGACAAGTGGTGCTCGCAAGCAAACATTACTCACCCAACCTGGAACCCACCGCTTCTCACAACAGTCGGTGCGTCCTACAGTCCAGCTGTGTTGCTGGAGGGTCTTACCCCATCCAGCCGCAGCAAGGAGGATTGTAGTTGGGAAGCATGTCAGCGGCGTGAGCTCCTAATACGAAAAAACCGGTGGAGGTGTAGAATGACCATCATCTTCCAGACACTCCAGTAACGAAGACAATATCGCCGTATTTTCTCGAAAATAGTGAGAGAGAAAATAAAGATATGATGTCAACGTATCTCCTTGTTCTTCTGTTTTCCTTTCTCCAGCTAATACTTTCTTCCTCGCCAAGTGATTGGTATACAGGCACTATCTTGTCGATGAAATTTGAGAAGGAGATGAGTGTGTGGTCCCACCCCTGCTTATGTAGGTAAGCGGATGGGGGTGTGGCCAGATGAATGCTGGCATGTAAAGGTACATTTTGAAATGTATTCAGTGTAAATCCACTGAAGCGAGATTTATGCAATATGACGCTGAGCGGCAGCTAGCATGAAACAGAACCTTCTGTAATGTGGTAGTGAAAGGTTAACCCTTTGTAGTGGTAGTGAAAGGTTAACCTTTTGTAGTGTGGTAGTGAAAGGTTAACCCTTTGTAGTGTGGTAGTGAAAGGTTAACCGTCTGTAGTGTGGTAGTGAAAGGTTAACCCTTTGTAGTTTGGTAGTGAACGGTTAACCTTCTGTAGTGAGGTAGTGAAAGGTTAACCTTCTGTAGTGTGGTAGTGAAACGTGTTAACCCTTTGTAGTGTGGTAATGAAAGGTTAACGACCTTCTGTAGTGTGGTAGTGAACGGTTAACCGTCTGTAGTGTGGTAGTGAAAGGTTGATTGATTGATTGATTGATTGATTGATTGAAAACTTTATTAACAGATTGCAGAATGGGTACAGTACAGTACAGCTCAATACACACAATTGTTAAGGGGATGCAGACCAGAGAAAGACTTTCGTCTTGTTTACATCAGGGTCCCCCATTTTCAATTCATCATAACATATATGACATACACGACATACAGATAGACAGTACTGCTACATCTATACACATATACATATATTAAAGAAACTTAGAAACTTTATGACGTACCAGATTTGCAAATACAGTACTGTTTGTGATACAAAAAGAGTCTTAAAAAAGAGAGTATACATTTGACGTAGAAACTGTACATTGGAGGAGGTTGGGTAGGTGGGGTGGGGGGGGGGGACTGTACATTGGAGGTGGTTGGGTGGGTGGGGGGGGGGATTGGGTTAGGCGGGGTGGGGGAAACTGTACAACTGTACAATCAAAACTGTACATTGGAATATCGACGAAACCATACTTGGTTCTAGGCTTGGGCGGTATCATTTTTTTCATACCGTCATAGACTGATGACCTAATACCCCGGTACACGGTATATGACGGTATGACTTTCATTTTCATCAGCGGGGGGGGGGGGGGGGGGGGGGTGGCAACCCGTGTTACCAAGTAAACAAATCACGGAGATGGCCAGTTAGCCCGCAGCATCAGAGTGCTACTATCGTTAGCTCTCAGAATGGTAGCCAGGAGCCTGCAGCATCCTAGTACTACTAACGTTAGCTCTCAGAATGGTAGCCAGAAGCCCACAGCACCCGTACTAGTAACGTTAGTATTGTGTATTCAAAAACGCACCGGACTGCAACGTAACGTTTTACCGTTTATTTGCTTGCTCCACCAGTGCACAACAACACACACTCTCGTTACCACAACGCTTTACGGCATTTTCACAGCACTGATCCACATACACAACAGTTAGCTCTCAGAATAGCCAGTTAGCCTGCAGCACCAGCAACAGTAAGCGTGTCTCATTTAATTTCCACCACTGCAGCGGGGTTTCCCCTCCTCCTCCTCCTGTGTGTAGAAGACAACCAGCTCTGCGGCTCGCTCCACTAGTGAGGACTGGTCTCGCCCTCTGCTGGCGCATGTGTGCACTACAACGAACCACTGTCAAAACTCTGTTTCAGTGTAATATAAATTGAAACCCATCTGTGATTTTGACGGTATTGATTTTCAATACCGTCGGGATTTCTAAATACCCTGGTATACCGTAATACCGTCATACCGCCCAAGCCTACTTGGTTCTAAGAAGAGGGTCTTGTGTATTCTTGGGTTAGGTCATTTACTGTACATTGAAGGGGGTTGGGTTAGGACATTTACAGGGGCCAGTTTCTAATTGCAGTCTCCCGTAGGTGTTCTTTGAGAGTGGTTTTGAAAGTGGGTAGTGATTCACATTCCTTTACATGCAGCTTTGGGTAGGGCGTTCCACATTGATGTGGCATAATTGCGAAACGTGTTTAGTCCCTTGTTTGAGCCGAATCTGGGTTTAACATGATTTGTGGAGCTCCCTCTGGTGTTGTGATCGTGGTATTCACTGACCTTTGGGAAGTATTTTAACCTTACTGTAGTGTGGTAGTGAAAGGTTAACCCTTTCTAGTGTGGTAGTGAAAGGTTTAAGGAAACAGAAAACAAGTATCACGTTGTTCTGTATCATGATGTGTTGTTTTGTAACAAAAAGACTGAGATAGATTTGATGGATGTTGGTGACTCACAGTGATTGAACTGGCTGTTGGAAAAAGAGACATTTAGCCTTGAGAATTATTTAGAGAAAGCATGGGACATGAGGAAGGGAGCATTCATTGTACCAGTAGAGGTGTAGTCTGAAATGAGAAAAAAAATATAATAAAATAAACTAACCTTTTTACTGTCCTCTACCATCATGCGCTCTTCCTAATATACTAACATGTCTCTACTACTATGCACTCAAGTTTCAACACTTTGATGAACATTGTTACTCAGCTGATAGAGTTGTATCCTTCCTGCTGACTTACAGAACTTGTAAGTCGTAGTAGTGGCAGGCGTGTAAAAAGTACCCAGAAATTATACCTAAGTGAAAGTATGGGTACCGTCAGGGGTGTAAAAAGTACCCAGAAATTATACCTAAGTGAAAGTATGGGTACCGTCAGGGGTGTAAAAAGTACCCAGAAATTATACTTAAGTGAAAGTATGGGTACCGTCTCAAAATCTGACTCAAGTAAAAGTCAAAGTATCTGGCTAAAAACACACTTGAGTAAAAGTAAAAAAGTCCTACTTTTAAATGTACTTAAGTACTAAAAAGTTCAAGTAATTTTTTTTTAAAGGGATAGACCAGGGGTCTAACTCATTCCATCGTGGGCCAAGTTTACATTTTAACTATATATTGCAAGAGGTGAGCCAATTAGTGAAATCATCAGCTGGTGTTTAGGCAAGGCTGGAATGAAACCAAGCATACACTCTGCCCACAATGGAATGTGTTCTGCGATAGACAATGCTAAAATGAAAGAACAGAGGACACTTTTTTTGCATTCAAATTATTTAATGCACTTCTCCATTGAAGGTAAACTAACATGGACGGCATTCACATCACAGCCTGAATAATATCACAATATTAACCACAGCATAATGCGGATCTGACTGTCTATTCTTCTGATAGCAGGTGTTTAATCAAAGATCCCCGCTTTCTAGTGTTGCACAAGGACCAATCAGCATGGGTATGGGCGGGTTCATTTTCCATTGATGGGGATTTGATTGGCTGTTTACCTGCAGTCACAGGATTAATAACGTTAACGTTAGTTCGGCCAGATAAACAATTAAAATATACTAATTAAAATGGTTGGACCTGTGAGATTTGTACTTTGTACTTTGTAGGTCTGCATTTTAAATGTAAGGAGTAAAAAGTATGTTTTTTTTCTCTGAAATGTGATGGAGTAAAAGTACAAAGTATACAAACCTAATAATACTTGTGTAAAGTACAAATTCCCCAAAACAGTATTGTAACGAAGTACAATTACTCAAGTACTTTACACCCCTGAGTACATGTAGTGTGTACTCATGTATTTATGTACCAGTAGAGGTGTCGTGGGTACTCATGTATTTAGGTACCAGTAGAGGTGTCGTGGGTACTACTCATGTATTTAGGTACCAGTAGAGGTGTAGTGTGTACAGTGGCGGTTGGAATGCCCCACGGGCCCCGAGGCGAGATTGACAGCTCGGGCCCCCCCCCCCCCCCCCGATATTTATTGTATTATAAAAAAAAAAAAAAAAAATCCAACATGAAACAAAACATATCACAATACAATAATAATACGTCAAATGTATATACTCTCTTTTCTGGACTCTTTTCGTATCACAAACAGTACTGTATTTGCAAATCTGGTATGTCATGTATAGATGTAGCACTACTGTCTATCTGTATGTCATTATGTTATAATGAATTGAAAATGGGGGACCCTGATGTAAACAAGACGAAAGTGTTTCTCTGGTCTGCATCCCCTTAACAATTGTATGTATTGAGCTGTACTGTATTGTACCCATTCTGCAATCTGTTAAATAAAGTTTTCATTCATTCACCATGACATGTTTAGGTATTTGGCCAGATCCAGCTTGTCTGTGATGAGAGTGTTTTCTGTCTTTATGATTGACTATCATCATTAGATATTTCAGTTTCGTTATTACAGTAGCTGGCTAACAGTACGTTAGTTGACTAATACCAGAGTCAGAATTGGGTAATATGCCGACTACTGGCAGTGATGCGACCTATGTTACCACATAACTTTTGTCATCTCTGGTACTATGCAGTGCACTATGCAAAACGGCAAAGAGATAGGTAACGTTCGTTAAGTGCCAAATTACCATCATCATGATACACCCTCACATAATTCACAAAGTGTTCACGTGCGCCACCCATGTGGTAACCTAGAAATACCATAGATTGTGGCTAGGTGGTAACGTATATGTTTTCTATGATCACTATGAATTGAAAATGGGGGACCCTGATGTAAACAAGACAAACGTCTTTCTCTGGTCTGCATCCCCTTAACGAGCCGTACTGTATTGTACCCATTCTGCAATCTGTTAAATAAAGTTTTCATTCATTCATTCATTCATTCACATTACGTTAGTTAGCATCCAAGCTAGCGTGATAACGTTAGTAGTACTAGTTAGCTTACCTGCAATAATGTTGTCATCGTCCTGGACAGATAAGACTTGTTAAATCATAATATATCCACACTTTGTGCTGGTAAATGTCCCCTTTAGCTGCTCGGCGTCTTCGGATTTTAATACACCATGGTAGCGGTGGTGATGTGGGGGACCCTGATGTAAACAAGACAAAAGTCTTTCTCTGGTCTGCATCCCCTTAACAATTGTATGTATTGAGCTGTACTGTACTGTACCCATTCTGCAATCTGTTAATAAAGTTTTCATTCATTCATTCATTCATGTTTCAGGTGACTTATTATGTTGAACATAGCTTGCGATATTTTTCTCTGATGTCGCGTTCACGTTACGTGGGAAGAAGCGGAAGAACCAGAGGACATCTCGTTGCTACAACTAGGAAGCCTTCACGCATTGACTCGATCAAAACGCCCACATCCATACTTCCGCAATTCGTGACGCGAAGTGGGAGATATCGGGGTCTATAAAAAATCCCATATGTCCTAGTAGGAATTACAACTAGGAGGCTGACGTGAATGGTTTTTCCCAGTCGGAAGCTGATTCTTCCGATTCTTCCCACGTAACGTGAACGCGACATCAGAGAAAAATATCACCTCCGCGCTGCTTGTGAGATTTACGTGGCTACGTCACAGCCAAGGAAAGGGAGCGCTGGATTTGTGCAAAACGCCCTGTTCCTAAACCACACGCTATCAGTCGTACTCGTACCACAGTACTGGCAAAACGGGAGGAGCCTAGAATCAAAACAAACGCACCAGTCCCAGTTGCCGTTACCACCAGTTGTGTTCGATCCAGTCCCACACGCGAACGGCAACTCCATTCAGTCCCGGGCCTGGGCCCGGGGCCGGAGGGGGGGCCCGGGGCCCGGGCCCCCCCTCCCGCCAGACGGTGGGCGGGCCCTAAGGCAGCTGCCTCCCCAGCCGCGCCTATAGCTCCGCCCCTGAGTGTGTACACATGTATTTATGTTCAGTTGAAGCTATTTTCATATAATGGAAGATGGTGTTCTATGGATTATTATTATGAATGTGTTGTAAAGTTGTCCTATAATCCCATGTGGGATGGGCTACTAGGTGGCATTACACTTACATTTAAAAGATCATTAATTAATTAATTCATTGTAGTTCTAGAATGCTAGTTTATGTTTGTTTTTGTTGTCAAGTTGAATAGTCTATAGTACAGGTGGTATTCAGATAACCAAGGTTGTTGCACACACACACTTTATGGGACCACAATGGAAACAAGCGCTCAAGTTTTTGTTGTGCCTGTTCTATTGACAGTCTTGCAATTGTATGTTCTTTTATATTCTGCTCAATAAAAAATGCAATCAATCAATCAGTTAACGTAAACGATCGTTCACGGCTCATCAATTCGTCTTAAACAGACTGGGAAACACACAAAAGTATGCATGGTAACAGGAGATAAACTTGTTCTACAGTTGAAGAAACATGAGTAGAAAATCACCTTAATCACTGACGCATGCAAATAACAAAGGAAAAGTTGAAGAGTTAAGCAGCCTCTGGAAAACCATGCACAATCCCGACGTGCTGCACCAGAGCACTTTTTAGCAGCTGAGGGGCAGCTTTTGGGTCATGTGTTTTGTGTTAATATCTCACAATTGTGTTTGAGGATGATTTAGGGAGGGGTGATTTAGGGGGCGCTCTCCACACTACGCTGATTTAGTGCTGTGCCAGAATGGGAGAAGGTCGCCAGTGCGCATGTGTCCCACAAAACGTCCTTGCCAGATCGTCCGTGAGTGAAGGAGTGATCCCAATTTGCTCTGCATGGCCGGCGGCGGCAGCTCTGGTGCGCTGTGGGAAAAATTTCCAAAAATGCACTGTTCGTGGTTACAATGCCTCATTTAAATGTGGTGATGAATTAGCCCGCCATCAATAACAGTGTCAGATTATATCGGTTATACAGAGAGGCATAAACTATGAATCATTAGGTAACATTAATTGTAATGTCACACGATGTCAGTGAAGTTAAATGGTTTTCTCGCGACCTTGGCCGTGAGGTTGGCACAAAACGCAGTATTTCTGGAGTTATCTACCCTGAAGATACCAGTATATTATGAATTATATATCCTGAAATTATTACTGAGCAACAAAGCTGCCACTAGGAAAAAACAAAGTGGTCATATTTCTGCTGTGTTTGCCTACAGTGTGTCACCTACCGCATACTTACCAGTGTGCCTAACTTTTTCTTTTTGACATAATTTCTCTCTTCCTCTCCTCTTCTTCCTAAGCATAAAACATGAATATTTAAAAGTACTTCAAACAAGCATTCATGAAATATTAAAATGTTGGAGATACCAGGAAAGCTTTCATCCCCTCTCTCCTCCCCGTATCTCTCTTAGCCTCTCTCTTCTCACACGCAGACACACACACATACACACACACACACACGCACGCACGCACGCACGCACGCACGCACGCACGCACGCACGCACGCACACACACACACACACACACACACACACACACACACACACACACACACACACACACACACGTCACACACACACGAACGACAAACCTTCCCAATCGATCCACTCTTCTGTGGCATCAGCACATTGTTGCCTTAAAGAGAGGAGGTGAAGGGTAGCAGGAAGGTTCAATAATTTAGCAGCCTGGATTGAATTTCAGGCAAAACACATTGGGTCTCATTCCCGAAAAATCTTCAAAGATATATTCTGGAAGACTTATCTTGGAACCACTGAGACATAATCTATGACAAGTACACTCTGAGTCCTGAACGTGCTGGTAATATGTCTTAAGTGGCTGAAAAGGTCGCACAAATTATATTATCTGATATCTGCTTGGAGAATGGCATTCTGTCTTAAACTCTAAAGCGCGTTCCCGTTCAGCTCATTTGCATACAAAACAACGCCTCCATAGCTCCTTATAAGGCAACTGGTGACGCAGCTGTGTGAAATGGAATGGCGGAAGTGCTTTGCGAGCCGCGTGATTACGAAACCTAGCGTCAGTCAGTGCCAATCAGAGAGCGTCTCCGAGAAATGCGTCTAGGTTTCGTAATCACGCTTGCGCCCATCAAAACTAGATTAGATTCATGTATTGGCATCATATACAGCTCGCGGTACACACCTGCCGCAGCGCGCGCACACACACAGACACACACACACGCGCGCGCGCGCAGTACTGTATATGAATGAATGAATGACATATAATATATATAGCCTACGGCGGGCGTAATGAATGAACGCAGTATGGCTTATTATTCCATAATTAAGCCTATAGGCTACTGTTCATTCGTAGGCGCACACAAGACTTGTTATGGAATATTAATGCAGTCTATTTCCACCGATTAGCTTTAGTTCTTATTTATTTATCCACTGTCATTTCAGTGTTGGTGTATAGGCTATATAGTGTATTTCAATATAAGTTTAATTGATTAATGTTATATTTTCGAAGGAATGCAGGTTTATAGCTATATCAACCCCCTCCAATGTACAGTAAATGACCAAGTATGGTTTTGTCAATATTCCAATGTACAGTTTTGCTTGTACAGTGTAAGTCTATCCGCCACCCACCCCTCCTACCCAACCTCCTCCAACAGTTTCTACGTCAAATGTACTCTCTTTTCTGGACTCTTTTTGTATCACAAACAGTACTGTATTTGCAAATCTGGTATGTCATAAATGTATAGATGTAGCAGTACTGTCTATCTGTGTCATGTGTGTCATATATGTTATGATGAATTGAAAATGGGGGACCCTGATGTAAACAAGATGAAATTCTGGTCTGCATCCCCTTATGTAATTGAGCTGTACTGTACTGTACCCATTCTGCAATCTGTTAATAAAGTTTTCAATCAATCAATCAATCAATCAATCAAACAAAGGTCTGTCCCATTGTATACCAATCAATGGGATACATTGCATGTTGACCTGCATTCTTTCAAATGTATATAATTAATCATTAAAACAGATGTGTAACACATAAGAAATCCAAATTCCACAGAAGGCATTAAATTATTATTATTTTCAATCATTTCACAATAATTGCATAATTGTGTTTGAATATCTGAGTAATTATTTGTCCAACATAGCTGGTTCAGATATGGTTAATCCAGCTGCCCTGTGATCAGATGAATCCATATTATTTATTTTTCCGACATCAAATGCGTAATTTCTTATCATACAAATATTGTCATATTTATTTTAATTATGATTAAGTAATTAATTCCAAGGAGGCCTGTAGCGTTGACGTGAAGGAATCACTATGAGAACACAGTCTGTCAAGTTATAATAACATTTTAAATTAGTCAATCAATCATGAGATTTGATCGTGGGCTGAGAGCATATTTAAGTGTGCTCCTCAGCACTCTTAAATCTACTCTCAGCCACGATCAAATAAGATCTCAGGAAAGTTTGGGGACTCCCACTCCCAGCCCTAATATGTCTTAAATGGGCCGAAATCTGGCTAAGACTAAATATTTTGTCGTAACTTCGTTCGGGAATGAGACCCATTATTAGTAAGTGTTGGTAGTGGTTGTCATGTTATAATACAAGATGCCTAGCAGATGCTCAGCTATACCAGGAGGCTCCATGCCTTGTTAGAGCTTTTCTTGATTGATTGATTGAACATATTGCAGAATGGGTACAATACAGTACGGCTCAATACACACAATTGTTACTGTACTGTTACTGTACTGCCTGGCACCAACTTTTTTTGGACTATTTTCAGGATATTTCACGATCTTTGCGGAGCTATTGTATATTCTATATTATAGCTATAGAGACAACAGTATGGCTCATTTGACAAACACTATTTATAGTCCAACTCGTAAAAAAGCGTTAGTTTCTACATACCCTCGTTCTTCACAATTCCAAGATAAACATTGCCCCGTTTCAAAATAATCCACGCTGGTTTTCTAGATCGTGAGATAAAGTGTGTTTTGTGCAGCGTATGCGCAAATCTCGCGGCTGCTCGCTTGAAACCTATATTATTGCCAGGTCAATGGTAAACACATGACCTTGTTTTTTCACAAAGCCGGGGGAGGGGGGGGGGGGTCATTTAACCGACGCTGCGATCATACAAACGCATGTTTTATGATGGAGTTTCGATAAAGTACACGTAAAATAGACGTTACCTTTGGTTTAGAGGTACTACATTTCTCACTTTGAGTCCAAAAGTGTCTTGAATCAGAACAGGATCAATACATATAACGTTAGGTAGCCCTGATCCGTCTTCTTCATCTGCTCGGGCCAGACTATAGACGGAGCCGAATAGGTTTCCTCATCGGTCGGTTTGATATTATAGTTTTTTTTCACGTTTTACCAGTAGTGCTGAGTCCAACATAGTCCAACATCATAGTCTGGCAGAAACGCATCTTATCATCCATAATCATCAGGCCTAACAAAAATAATAGTTGGTTTCAGGTTGGTTGTCAGTTTGGCCATGGGTAGGTAGGGAATTTATTTTATTTTATTTTTTTATTTTATTCTTTCCCACGGCGACTATGGATAGGGAATTTCTTTATTTAATTAAAATGTTCACAACAACATGGATGCATGTACTCTGCCAGCATGTTTAATATCCATAATACTAAATGTTTGACTAAGATTTCTATGAAACTTTATTCTAAAAAAATTTAAAAAAAAATCGGATTTTTTTTTTTTTTTTTTTTTTAATATATAATTTTTTTTTAAAACTCATAAAATATATTGGGTCGCACCTAAATCGGCAGGGTCGGTCGGCAACCTGAAACCAACCATTATTTTTGTTAGGCCTCATCCATATAATCTGTTTTGTCTTCTTCTTCATAATATCCAATAGTTCGCTCGCCATTGCATTGCAGGTTACTATTGTGTGCTCGGGCCAGACTATACCACGGAGCCGAATAGGTTTCCTCATCGGTCGTTTTGATTATAGTTTTTTTTACATTTTACCAGTAGTGCTTAGTCCAACATTGTCTGGTGGAAACGCACCTTATCGTCCATAATCATCATCCATATAATCCATTTAGTCTTTTTCATAATATCCAATAGTTCGCTCTAGGCGATCGCGATTGTCGAACGTGTCCTCGCAACGAGTACCTAGTTGTTTGGGGTTTGTGGGGCTGGTACTAAGCTGGCCCATGCATGTTCATAAAGTAGGTGATACTACCACCTGGCGAGATTTGATCATCATTGCAATTCCAACGTAGGCAGATGTGAAAGGGAGTTCCGGCTGAGTGTTTAGAACGGGGATCAAAGGAAAAATATCAAAGGATCTAAAAACGAGATATAAAATTTTTGGCGCTCAAGCATTGAGGGCGAAACAAGAGATATTACGTTTTTGGCGCCCAATGCGTTAAGGGGATGCATTGCAGACCAGAGAAAGACTTTCATCTTGTTTACATCAGGGTCCCCCATTTTCAATTCATGATAACATTTATGACATACACGACATACAGATATGCAGTACTGTTACATCCAGACATTTATGACATACAAGATATACAAATATACAGTACTGTTTATTTACAGACAGCGTTTCTAAAGGAGAATATATACATTTGAGGGGGAGGAAACTGTACATTGGGGGTGGTTGGGTGGGGGGGTGGTTGGGTGGGGGGTGGTGGGGGGGTTGGACATTTACCGGGGCCAGTTTAGAATTGCTTCAGAATAGTCATTGTGTAAAATGCT
>NW_028169924.1:0-15693 GCF_963971535.1 Notolepis coatsorum
CGTGTGACAAGGTGCCCCGCGCGACGCTAATGTCACGTCTGATGTCACGTCTGCGTCTCGGGAGGTGTTGCGTTCTGGACACCGACTGCTGTCACTTAGGGGTGGTTCCTGATTGGCTGTCACGGGGGTGTGTGTGGAATGTTGGTATTTGGTGTCTATGTAACCTACCTGTCTTCTGCTTGTTCATTGTGGTGAACGGTAAACGGACCGTGTTTATTTAACCCTTTCACTACCACACTACAGACGGTTAACCCACGGTCCACACAGATAGCTTTGATCGCGGGAGAAATAATATCAGATCAACGCAAGATTTTATATATAGTGTTCTTACATGTCTCTGATGTAATGCAAAAAAAAGAATCCAATTATCTGATCGCCATTCCAGTTATTACACATGAACGGGCGAGCGGGGTTAGTGTTCCATGCCATCGTTGTAAAGGCCTGCTCGCCGAGTGTTAAACCCGCCCGCACGGCTCAGATCGGCCCAGAAAGAAACTACACCATTTCGAATAGAGTGCAATACCGGCTGGAAGGCGTAGGCGGCGGTATTTGCCATTTTGCGAGCTCAGACCCATTCCCAATGATGACATCAGGCTGGATGGATGAAAAATGAATGGATATAGCTAATAAAGAAATAAACGATTAAAAACCCGACTTTTCTCGTGATTGGCGCTGAACGGTTGGCGAGTTAACCCGACTTTTTCCGTGATTGGCGCTGAATGAGTTAATAGCGCCATTGCACCATACCCCCATATGGTGGTGATACAATGGTCAACGGTCTGGGCAACATGATAAAGCAATACGATTGGCAACAGGAAATAAGGTGAGCAAAGAGGAAATGAAGTGAGCAAAGAGGGAACATGTTTAAACTGTATATATATACAATAGAATTCATCTTTGAAACGAGATTATCTTGCAATACAATCAGTACAATCCTCCGCTTGTCCAATGTTGCCAAACAGTTGAGCAGTGTATCGCCACCATGAGAGGGAGCGTCCTAATACCCCCCTGTGAGGAACCATGAGAGGGAGCCGTCCTGATACCCCCCTGTGAGGAACCATGAGAGGGAGCCGTCCTGATACCCCCCTGTGAGGAACCATAGAGAGAGGAGCCGTCCTGATACCCCCTGTGAGGAACCATGAGAGGGAGCCGTCCTAATACCCCCCTGTGAGGAACCATAGAGAGAGGGAGCCGTCCTGATACCCCCCTGTGAGGAACCATGAGAGGGAGCCGTCCTGATACCCCCCTGTGAGGAACCATAGAGAGGGAGCCGTCCTAATACCCCCCTGTGAGGAACCATAGAGAGAGGGAGCCGTCCTGATACCCCCCTGTGAGGAACCATGAGAGGGAGCCGTCCTGATACCCCCCTGTGAGGAACCATGAGAGGGAGCCGTCCTGATACCCCCTGTGAGGAACCATAGAGAGGGAGCCGTCCTGATACCCCCCTGTGAGGAACCATAGAGAGAGGGAGCCGTCCTGATACCCCCCCTGTGAGGAACCATAGAGAGAGGAGCCGTCCTAATACCCCCCTGTGAGGAACCATAGAGAGGGAGCCGTCCTGATACCCCCCCTGTGAGGAACCATAGAGAGGAGCCGTCCTAATACCCCCCCTGTGAGGAACCATAGAGAGGGAGCCGTCCTAATACCCCCCTGTGAGGAACCATAGAGAGAGGGAGCCGTCCTAATACCCCCCTGTGAGGAACCATAGAGAGAGGGAGCCGTCCTAATACCCCCCTGTGAGGAACCATAGAGAGAGGGAGCCGTCCTGATACCCCCCCTGTGAGGAACCATAGAGAGAGGGAGCCGTCCTAATACCCCCCCTGTGAGGAACCATAGAGAGGGAGCCGTCCTAATACCCCCCCTGTGAGGAACCATGAGAGGGAGCCGTCCTAATACCCCCCTGTGAGGAACCATGAGAGGGAGCCGTCCTGATACCCCCCCTGTGAGGAACCAAGAGAGGGAGCCGTCCTAATACCCCCCCTGTGAGGAACCATGAGAGGGAGCCGTCCTGATACCCCCCTGTGAGGAACCATAGGGAGAGGGAGCCGTCCTAATACCCCCCTGTGAGGAACCATAGAGAGGGAGCCGTCCTGATACCCCCCTGTGAGGAACCATAGAGAGAGGGAGCCGTCCTGATACCCCCCTGTGAGGAACCATGAGAGGGAGCCGTCCTAATACCCCCCCTGTGAGGAACCATAGAGAGGGAGCCGTCCTAATACCCCCCTGTGAGGAACCATAGAGAGAGGGAGCCGTCCTGATACCCCCTGTGAGGAACCATGAGAGGGAGCCGTCCTAATACCCCCCCTGTGTGAGGAACCATAGAGAGAGGGAGCCGTCCTGATACCCCCCTGTGAGGAACCATAATGTGAATGAATGAATGAATGAATGAAAACTTTATTTAACAGATTGCAGAATGGGTACAATACAGTACGGCTCAATACATACAATTGTTAAGGGGATGCAGACCTGAGAAAGACGTTTGTCTTGTTTCCATCAGGGTCCCCCATTTTCAATTCATATAGACATATATGACATACATGACATACAGATAGTCAGTACTGCTACATCTATACATTTATGACATACCAGATTTGCAAATACAGTACTGTTTGTGATACAGAAGGAGTCAAGAAAAGGGAGTATATACATTTGACGTAGAAACTGTACATTGGAGGTTGGGTGGGGGGGGGGTTGGGTACATTGGGATATTGACAACCATACTGGGTAATTTACATTGGAGGTGGTTGGGGGGGGGGGGGGGGGGGGGGGCGGGGGGGCATACTGTATAAAACAAGTAACACTGTACATTGAGGGGGGGGGGGGAGGAGACACTGTACAAACAGGAACCATATGAACAGGAACCATAGGAACAGGGAACCATATGAACAGGAACCACAGGAATCCACTGTGAACTTTAAACATTGATCACACGACATGTTCCTGGTAGATAAACCTATATTCCTGGCATCACGTTTCCCCATTATCACGTGTCCATACGATAGCAGTGGATAACGCAGTCCCCTAAAACCTCCCTTTCCCTCCCTCCAACGCTCTCTCCCTCTCCCTCTCTCTCTCCCTCCCTCCCCCCTCTCTCTCTCCCTCCCTCCCCCTCTCCTCTCTCCCCTCTCCCTCTCTCTCTCTCTCTCTCTCTCTCTCTATCTCCTCTCTCTCTCCCTCCCTCCCTCCCCCTCTCTCTCTCTCTCTCTCTCTCTCTCCTCTCTCTCTCTCTCTCTCTCTCCCCTCCCCCTCTCTCTCTCTCTCTCTCTCTCTCTCTCTCTCTCTCTCTCTCTCTCTCTCTCTCTCTCTCTCTCTCTCTCTCTCTCTCTCTGGGTATTGAGTGCATCCACAGATGAATAATTGAGGAGATCACAATAATAGTCTTCCTCCGTTACACGGGCGGGGGCCGACCGCGAAGCCTCTAGTGGGCGCAAGTGACAGTCCTCACCGGGGAGGAGACCGCACCATCTATCGCCACGTTCTCATGTGTGTGTGTAGACACATGTGTGTGTGTGTGAACCACGCGTCTGTACGAGTGTGGGCACACGTGTGCCCGTGTACATCTTATAATTGAAAGGAGATCCATGCACCCGGTATATTATTATCTACACATGTAATAAAAAACCCTTGAAGAATCTAAACGTTTATACTTAACGCCGCGTCTGACAATGCCACTCGATCCTCGGTATCTGTTCGCCGAAGAGATATATATATATATATATATTCCGTGTATGATATATATGGCATCTGAAATGTTACACTCGTACCTCTCAAGAGACATTCTAATTTCCCCGAGATATAATTCACGGCCGAACCCCTCATCGATTTATTCTTATTTCTTTCTTTCCTCCTCGGGTCCTGATCCGGTCGGGATCTGGAGGGAGAGGCGCCGGACCTCCATTCCTCAGTGTCACCGCGGGGGGCCCGGTTCTCTCCGCCGTGACACCCCGGGCCCATAAGTCGTCGGATCGAAACCCAGTAAATCACGGTCAAAGCGTTGGAAAAGGAACCTGGCGGGACGGTTGGCCGAGACTAAACCCTGGCTCTGAGTCATGAGGCGTCCGTGAACAAGGGAGGGGGAAGGAGTACACAGTTCCTTTACTTAAGTAAAAGTAGAAATACTCAGATAAACGAGTACGCTGGTAAAAGGAAAAGTCCTCCATTCAAATTCCACTTAAGTAAAAGTAGTAGTAGTATTTGCTATTGAATGTACTTAAGTATCTAAAGTAAAAGTACACATTCTACATGACGTTTGTGTGTCCCAGTGCTTGGGAGCGTTCCTTCCTTGGTCCACTGACCTCTATAGGTTGTGTTAAATGTATGTGGTCCAGTTATGCTGCTCTGATTATGTCCGTTGTGAAAGTATATAATCTTCATACATTTAAACCATGTTTTTTCTATGCTAAATATTTTTCTTCAAAGTAACTAGTAACTGATGGGTTCAGATAAATGTAGTGGAGTAAAAAGTACAATATTTCCTTTGAAATGTAGTGGGGTAAAAGTATAATGCTCCCTAAAATGTTGTCATTATTATTATTATTATTATTATTATTATTATTATTATTATTATTATTATTATTATTATTATTATTATTATTATTATTATTAGAGAGAGAATAGGGATTGGCATCATGTCACATTATGCAAAACACGCCCATTTTTGTTTGATTGGTTGTAGCCACGCCCCTTTTTAGATGATTTATGACCCCCTAAGTCCTGCCCCCTTCTCTGATTGGTCGAGAGGTTTAAGGAGGCGGGACATCCGGTTTCGGAAGGGGAGGGACATCTGGTTACGGAAGGGGAGGAGTTTTCAGAATTCTTTCAAAATAAAAGTTTTAATTTTTTTTTCAAAAAAAAAAAAATATTCAAAAGTTTTATTTTCAGATTGTGTGTATTCCAAGTTTTTCAAAATAAGTTTTTTTTATTGTCAGAAATAAAAGATTCAAACGTTTTTTTTTTTTAGATTCAAATTTTTTATTTTTTTTTTCAGATTGTGTGTATTCCAAGGTTTTCACAATATGTATTTCTGTATTCCAAAAGTCTTAAGAAAAATACAATATCTTCACAATAAGTATTCCAAGGTTTTCAGATTAAACATTTAAACTGTGTGTGTGCATCTTAAGAATAAATGTGTGTGGGTATGTGTGTGTGTATGTGTGTGTGTGTGTGTGTGTGTGTATGTATGTGTGAGAATTAAGAATAAAATATTCCAAATGCTAAATGTCAAATGTATTATTCTTCAGAAAGTGCATTTCTTACAAGTGGTGAGTGTATCTTGAGAATAAGTGTATCTTCTGTCTGTTTGCTGTTGGTGTGTAGAAAGAATTCTCCCCATGCTCTGTCTGTCTCAACTCTGTAGACTGAATATTTCTCCCTATGTCAAACTGCAGCTTCTCTGAAGTGACAGCCCCCTTAGCTGTCATAGTAGGCGGATGTTTAACGAGGGCTAATGGGATGGTTCAAAACTAGTGTATTCACCTTCTGTCAAAAGCAGATTTTTGAATAATTTTTTTTTTTGAAAAAAAAATGTAAACTTTTATTTTGAAAGAATTCTGAAAACTCCTCCCCTTCCGTAACCAGATGTCCCTCCCCTTCCGAAACCGGATGTCCCTCCCTCAAAACCGGATGTCCCGCCTCCTTAAACATCTCGACCAATCAGAGAAGGGGGTGGTACTTAGGGGTCATAAATCATCTCAAAAAGGGGCGTGGCTACAATGTTTTGCATAATGTGACAGGATGCCAATCCCTATTCTCTCTCTATTATTATTATTATTATTATTATTATTATTATTATTATTATTATTATTATTATTATTATTATTATTATTATTATTATTATTATTATTATTATTATTATTATTATTATTATTGATGTTGTTACTGTTGATGTTTATATTGTGTTGAAAAAAAAATAATAATAATAATTTAAAAAAAATTTAAACGTTCCCTAAAATGAAAATACTCCCATACTCTCTACTCTCACAGATATAGTCTCAGCCATGAAACCAACCACCTCCCGCCTTGACATAGTTCCCTCTGTTCTTCTCAAAGAAGTATTTCCCACAACTGGCCCCAGCATCCTCTCTATCATAAACACCTCCCTAGTCACTGGTACCGTTCCAACCTGCTTCAAACATGCAGTGGTCCAGCCCCTTCTGAAAAAACCCAACCTAGACTCCACCCAGCTCAATAATTACAGGCCAATCTCCACGCTCCCATTCCTATCAAAGGTCCTTGAAAAGGCTATTCTCTCTCAGCTGTCTCCCTACCTGCACTTAAATAACATCCTGGACACATTTCAGTCAGGTTTCAGAGCCAACCACAGCACAGAATCTGCCCTGCATAAGGTCACCAAAGACCTGCTCCTCACTACCGACAACCGGGACTGTGCTGTCCTTATGCTCTTAGACCTCAGTGCAGCTTTCGATACAATAGACCATGTTATCCTCATTGACCGTCTTCACCAGGCAGTTGGTGTCAGTGGCACAGCCCTATCATGGTTCACCTCCTACCTCAGTGATAGAAGCTTCTCCGTTAACATCGGAAACTGCTCCTCCCCCTCTGCCTCTCTCTCTTGCAGGGTTCCACAAGGCTCCATCCTTGGCCCTATCCTATTCTCCCTATACATGCTGCCCCTTGGTCTGATAATTAAAAAACACACCATCTCTTTCCATTTTTATGCTGACGACACTCAGGTCTATCTCCCCATGAAACCCAACAATATAAACAATCTTGACAGTCTTCGTTCCTGCCTAGACGACATCAAATGCTGGATGGCACACAATTTTCTACAGCTCAATCAGTCAAAATGTGAAATCCTCCTTTTCGGCCCTCCGAACCAAACCAGTGTCATTGCCAGCAGCCTGGGTAACCTGTCTCCCCTAGTCAAGCCCTTTGTTAAAAACCTGGGCGTGCTCTTTGACCCAGAGTTTTCCTTCAATAGGCAGGTAAACTCGGTGGTGAAGGGGTGCTTGTGCTTCTTCCAGCTCCGGTCCATAGCCAAGATCAAGGCCATTCTCTCCCCCTCAGACCTGGAAAGAGTAATTCACTCCTTCATATCCTCACGCTTAGACTACTGTAACTCCCTGTACCTGGGACTAAATAAATCCACCATAGCCCGTCTACAACTCCCCCAAAACGCTGCCGCTAGACTGCTCACAGGTACCCGGAAGAGAGCTCACATCACCCCTGTACTTGCCTCCCTCCACTGGCTCCCGGTGCGCTTTAGAATAGACTTCAAGGTCCTTTTATTGGTTTATAAAGCCCTAAATGGTAAGGCCCCTGCTTACCTAGCAGACCTCCTCACCCCCTATACCAACGCCAGGGCCCTCAGATCGGCTGATAAGGGTCTCCTAACCACTCGTAGGTCTAACTTCAAGTCTAGGGGGGGACGTGCTTTTGCGGTCACAGCCCCTGACCTCTGGAACAGCATCCCCATGTCCATTAAATCTGCCCCCTCCATCGAGTCTTTTAAATCAAAACTCAAAACCCACCTATATCGCCTGGCCTTCCCTGACTCACTTTGACTCTTGCCGTACTTGTTGACGTGTTGTTCTGTTTTTCCTTTGTCTATCCGTTGATTTTATTAAATTTTTCTGTTTATTTTATACTTTTCTTTGTACTTAGCTTAGCTATGTGAAGCACTTTGGTTGACAAGCGTCATGTTTAAACGTGCTATACAAATAAATTTGATTGATTTATTGATACAGTACAAGTAGCCCGAAATGTACTGAATGATGTCTACAGCTGTAATCTGCAAACATAAGACTGTTCTGACGTATTTCTTTATGCAACTGTAAGACATTCGCTGTGTTTGGGGAACCAATGAAATGAGTTCGGGGTGTGGCGGTTTCATGGGTTGACAGAGGGGTACTATCTGCAGTGTGTGTGTGTGTGTGTGTGTGTGTGTGTGTGTGTGTGTGTGTGTGTGTGTGTGTGTGTGTGTGTGTGTGTGTGTGTGTGTGTGTGTGTGTGTGTGTGTGTGTGTGTGTGTGTGTGTGTGTGTGTGTGTGTGTGTGTGTGTGTGTGTGTGTGTGTGTGTGTGTGTGTGTGTGTGTCTGTACACGTGTGCATGCTGTTCTCGTTTACAAGTACCAGCTGTCCAAGAAACATAAAGCATGAACCTAGGTGGAATAACATCAGTCTCCTTTAAAGTGAGCTATTAGGAAGAATTATCGTACATGTATACAGTACACTTTCTATTAGGAGGAATTATCGTACATGTATACAGTACACTTTCTATTAGGAGGAATTATCGTACATGTATACAGTACACTTTCTATTAGGAGGAATTATCGTACATGTACAGTATACAGTACACTTTCTATTAGGAGGAATTATCGTACATACAGTATATTTTCTTTTAGGATGAATTATCTTACATAAAATTACAGTAAATTTTCTATTAGGATGAATTATCTTACATACAGTACATTTTCTATTAGGAAGAATTATCTTACATACACTACATTTTCTATTAAGATGAATTATCTTACATACAGTAGAGTACATTTTCTATTAGGCAGAATTATTGTACATATTTTATGTTGTCCCCACTGCCCACCCCTTTTTGTCCTCACTATATCTTCCACAGAGACAAAACAGGGGCATATATACAAATGTGTGTTCAGCTAAGTAGTATTTCATTGCTCCCTGTGGGGTGATGACTCCTCTGCATGTGACCCGTCCTGACCAGTGGGCAGACAGGCGCCGTGGACCAACTCCAGTCGTAATGGTGGTACGTTGCTCAAGGGCAAAACCAGGAGTATATGGACCTAACACCAGGGATGTGCACAGGTACGGGCTATTGTTGCCCGGGGCAACGGCCCGTTTACTCTGATTGGCTGAGTTGCCCCTCTGGAGAGCGTTTCTTTTCGTTTTATTTTGTTACATAAAGTTTACCCACGGTTGAAAAAAGTCCTCCATTCAAATTATACTTACTGTATGTAAAGGCAGAGCAGTATTTGCTATTGAATCTAAAGTAAAAGTACACATTCTACATGACGTTAGTGTATCCATTGACCTCTATAGGTTATGTTAAAGTGGTATGTGGTCCAGTTATGCTGCTCTGATTAAAGGTTGTGTTAAAGTGGTATGTGGTCCAGTTATGCTGCTCTGATTAAAGGTTATGTTAAAGTGGTATGTGGTCCAGTTATGCTGCTCTGATTAAAGGTCATGTTAAAGTGGTATGTGGTCCAGTTATGCTGCTCTGATTAAAGGTTATGTTAAAGTGGTATGTGGTCCAGTTATGCTGCTCTGATGAAATGTTGTGTTAAAGTGGTATGTGGTCCAGTTATGCTGCTCTGATTAAAGGTTATGTTTAAGTGGTATGTGGTCCAGTTACGCTGCTCTGATTAAAGGTTATGTTAAAGTGGTATGTGGTCCAGTTATGCTGCTCTGATTAAAGGTTATGTTAAAGTGGTATGTGGTCCAGTTATGCTGCTCTGATTACGTCCTCTTGAAGTTGACAGGCTTCAAATGTGAAAGTATATAATCTTCATAAATTTTTTATTTTGTATATATTATGTTTTCTATGCAAAATCCTTTTTCTTAAAAGTAACAAGTAACTGATGGGTTCAGATAAATGTAGTGGAGTAAAAAGTATAATAATTTCCCTTGAAATGTAGTGGAGTAAAAGTATAAAGTTCCCTAAAATGTATATTACTGTACATTTACTGTATTTTTGGCTGGTTATTTTAGAATGTATATACATATTTTAGAATGTATATCCCAGACTCTATTTGTATTCTTATTTGTGATTTTGACTACCTAAATGTTTACTGTGTGAGCGATCTGTCTAGTGCTGAATTTCCCTTGTGATCAATAAAGTACTTCTATTCTATTCTATCTCAAATTAAAATACTCACATAAAGTACAAGTACTGTAGCTCGAAGATTTACTTAAATACAGTACTTGAGTAAAAATACTTTCCACCACTGCCTGTGCGTAGGCACGTGTGCAGGGTTCCCACAGACATTGCAAAATGAAATTCAAGGACTTTCAAGTACTTTCCTAAGCACTATTTCTCATTTTAAACGGGCATTTAAAAGGATACAATTCACTTTTAAATGCAGTTTTTTATAGAAAACGGATCCAATAATTATGGCTTAAAACCAATTTCCAAAAATGAGTTACACTTTAAATAAAAAAAAATCTGGGCGGCTAGGTGGTGCAGTGGGCAAGGCGCTCACCACCAATGCAGGAGACGCTGGGTTCGAGCCCAGCTCTCCGCATTGCATTCAGCTTTGCTGGTCGTTCATACTAATACATTTGGCAGTATTAGGGGGTGGGAAGCTGATGGGTGGGGATCGGACGTTGTGGACAGCGACTCCTACAGGTCGGTTGGTGCGCCTGCGCAGTAGAATCAGGAAGCGACGGGGGGCGGCGTCCCTCCAAAGCGCAGACCCCCGACGCTGAAAGATCGCGCTGTGCAGGTGAAAAGATGCGACGGCTGCTACCTCGAGTACCGGAGGCCGGAGGGGACTTGTGCTATGTATGGCTTCGTCCACATTACAGCCGGCTTGTGGGAGGCAAGGCCAAACAGCGTTCAAGACAGGGGAGGGTAGAATTGGACGATACGAAATTGAGATGGGAGAAAAATAGAAAATGGGAGAAAAAGTAGATAAAAAAAAAAAAATTAAATCTATTTCTTGATTCAGAACAATTTTATCATGGATGAACAAAACTTTCAATGTGAATTTCAAGGACTTTTTAAACAGATTGTTAAACAATTAGCTGTTTTCAAGGAATTCCAGGCCTTGACCTCAAAAATCAAGCACTTTAAGCTAGGGATGCTCGATATTGGCTTTTTTACCGATACCGATATTCCGATATTGTCCAACTCTTAATTTCCGATACCGATATCAACCGATATCAACCGATACCGATATATGCAGGGTTTCCCCGTCCAAAAAACTGAATAATTTCAGGTAACTAATAATTTCACTGGATATATATATAACAAATATTGTTATTGTTTTTTTTGTTTTTAAACCGATACCGATATTTTCCGATATCACATTTTACTGCCGATATCGGCCGATAATATCGGTCGGCCGATAATATCGGACATCCCTACTTTAAGCACTTCAATGACCTTGTGCGAACCCTGCGTGTGTGCTTGGCGTCAGCCATGCCAGCGTGTCATGCATACACCTCTGCAGAAGCATGTACTTGTATTTCTGCATGTCTGCCTCTCCACATATACGTAAGTGCAGTTAGACAACACAGGAGACATCGCTCAAACCGCAGTCCCTCAGGTGGATAAGCAATTACACACACACACACACACACACACACACACACACACACACACACACACACACACACACACACACACACACACACACACACACACACACACACACACACAATTACACATCTCTCCTGTGAATGTGTGCATGTATGATCACACCGCACTCGCATTGAGTGACAGCGACCGTCATCCTAGCATGGGGGGTGGGGGGGTGGTCTCGGTGGAGAACATCGGAGCGTGTACTAACGTCAGTAATCCCCCCCGCACACACACTCGGTACAGGCGCTGCGGTGAGGTGGGTGTATACTGCCCGTGCAGAACAGAATATGTAACGCAGAGCTATTAACTATTGACAGTGTTGATGTGAGAGGTCACGGTGGGCCTCTGGGAATCAATATCATAGCCGTTATGAATCTCCAGGGCTTGCCGTGATATGCTGTCATGTAGGGGCCAGGCGATTAATGAGTTTCAAATTCAATTTACGATTTTGACTTCCCCACGATCACGAAAAGATAAAAAACGATTATTGTGGTACATGCCACGTTGTCTTGTGTTGTAAATGCAATGCACCCTCCGCCCAAAGGGAGGGAGGAGGGAGCCACGGCGCATTTCTCCAGTTATTCTGAAACGTCTTTGGTAACTTATAGAAGATGGCAGAAAGGCAGCCTTTGGTAACTTGTAGAAGATGGCAGAAAGGCAGCCTTTGGTAACTTGTAGAAGATGGCAGAAAGGCAGTCTTTGGTAACTTGTAGAAGATGACAGAAAGGCAGTCTTTGGTAACTTATAGAAGATGGCAGAAAGGCAGCCTTTGGTAACTTGTAGAAGATGGCAGAAAGGCAGCCTTTGGTAACTTGTAGAAGATGGCAGAAAGGCAGTCTTTGGTAACTTGTAGAAGATGACAGAAAGGCAGTCTTTGGTAACTTGTAGAAGATGACAGAAAGGCAGTCTTTGGTAACTTGTAGAAGATGGCAGAAAGGCAGTCTTTGGTAACTTGTAGAAGATGACAGAAAGGCAGTCTTTGGTAACTTGTAGAAGATGACAGAAAGGCAGTCTTTGGTAACTTGTAGAAGATGACAGAAAGGCAGTCTTTGGTAACTTGTAGAAGATGACAGAAAGGCAGTCTTTGGTAACTTGTAGAAGATGGCAGAAAGGCAGCCTTTGGTAACTTGTAGAAGATGGCAGAAAGGCAGCCTTTGGTAACTTGTAGAAGATGGCAGAGAGGCAGCCTTTGGTAACTTGTAGAAGATGACAGAAAGGCAGTCTTTGGTAACTTGTAGAAGATGACAGAAAGGCAGTCTTTGGTAACTTGTAGAAGATGACAGAAAGGCAGTCTTTGGTAACTTGTAGAAGATGACAGAAAGGCAGTCTTTGGTAACTTGTAGAAGATGGCAGAAAGGCAGTCTTTGGTAACTTGTAGAAGATGACAGAAAGGCAGTCTTTGGTAACTTGTAGAAGATGACAGAAAGGCAGTCTTTGGTAACTTGTAGAAGATGGCAGAGAGGCAGTCTTTGGTAACGTGTAGAAGATGACAGAAAGGCAGCCTTTGGTAAATTGTAGAAGATGACAGAAAGGCAGCCTTTGGTAACTTGTAGAAGATGACAGAAAGACAGCCTTTGGTCGAGAAGCCTACGGTCGTCCTCGTAAGATGTTCTCAAATCAATAAGTAGCTGTGTTTAATGATCGTGATCTCAATATCAATCACCATACAAATGTTTGCCATTGGAAACTATCATGTTGCATTGTAGAAAACCGATTCAAATTATCTCAAGCAGCAGTCGGTTATTTTGACACGCTGAAAACTGGAGAGTGTGTCAGAAAAAGAAAGAATTCTCAAACCATTTGAGACATCTCTACTCCATACTGCATAAGTCAAGTCAAGTCAAAATCTTTATTTATCCTCAAAGGGAAATTCTGTGTGCAGCAAATGATAACACGCACACAACAAATAAGCACACAGCAGTCAACATGCACACACACACACACACACACACACAAAGCACACAGCAGGCAACATGCACACACACACACACACAACAAATAAGCACACAGCAGGCAACATGCACACACACACACACACACAACAAATAAGCACACAGCAGGAAACATGCACACACACACACACACACACACACACACACACACACACACACACACACACACACACACACACACACAACAAATAAGCACACAGCAGGCAACATGCACACACACACACACACAACAAATAAGCACACAGCAGGAAACATGCACACACACACACACACACACACACACACACACACACACACACACACACACACACACACACACACACACACACACACACACACACACACACACACACACACACACACAACAAATAAGCACACAGCAGTCAACATACACAGCGGTCGGCGAGAACAGAAGCCTCCTCTGGTGTCAGATATCACTACACTTTGCCGACGGCGAACGACAAGACAGGAGAGCGGCGTTGTGCTAAATATACCAACAGTGGTGCATCTCAGTCGTATAGTAGTGGAATGTTGCCGCATCGCAGGAAACAGCTACTGTACAAAACTGCGGTCTCCCGTTTGTCTCTTGATGACATCATCACAGTTTCAAAAAGAAACTTAAAGGAGCCATAATCCGGAAGGAAATTAATATATGTCATGCATCCATGAGTGTAGCTGCAGCCATGCTATCCAAAACGTATTCTGTTTACTTTGTGTGTTTTTCTTTTCTTTTTAAAGGTATGGTGAAATCGATGTTTTAGTAACATTGATGAGCATTCTGAAAGCAATTCTTAAAAAGATTCACTTTTAAAAACAATCTTAAATTGTATTTAACACTGTAAAGTATTTTGTTTTGTTTTTTTGTTTTCTGTTTCTTTGCTTGCATGTAATTTTAGCCATCTTAATTGTTAGTCTCATTGTGCATTGTGTGTTGAGTACTGACTTTTAATAAATCTGTTTTGCAATAATAATTGTTTTTGTATGTTTTTTTGTGTGGACCCCAGGAAGACTAACTGGTTGCCATGGCACCAGCTAATGGGGATCCGTAATCAAATCAAATCAAATCAAATCAAATCACTAGAACCCGATGTCTCTCTGAGGTCTCTCTCTCTCTCTCTGTCCCGGCTCACGAGAGACTTGTTTCGTGTTCATGGCTTGAAACTGAGCTGTACGGTGTTGTAGAAATGGAAGGGTGAAGTCTTCAGTACAGCTCACACACACAGAGCCGCGCTGCGGACCAATCACAACCCGTCTCCGCCTGACGCCTGAGAGGCCGGGGAGGGAGACACACTGTGATTGGGGGGGGGGGGGGGGGGGGGTGTTTTGGCCTGTAGGAGAAAGGACGGGGCAGGAGAGTCTTCTTCAGACTCGGAGCAGCCCAGCTGAGCTTAACGAGAACCGCTGCGCTTCAGAAATACCTATCTCTCCCTCTCTCTGTATATTTCCCTCTGTCTCTACCTCTCTATCTGTCTGTGTGTGTGTGTGTGTGTGTGTGTGTGTGTGTGTGTGTGTGTGTGTGTGTGTGTGTGTGTGTGTGTGTGTGTGTGTGTGTGTGTGTGTGTGTGTGTGTGTGTGTGTGTGTGTGTGTGTGTGTGTGTGTGTGTGTGTGTGTGTATGTGTGTGTGTGTGTGTGTGTGTGTGTGTGTGTGTGTGTGTGTGTGTGTGTGCGTGCGTGCGTGCGTGCGTGCGTGCGTGCGCCAGAGGCCCTGCTCCTAATTGCCACAGAACAGGCCAGGGACACTTAGCATGAAGCATGAAGACACTAACGACAAAAACACAGAAAAGAAGTGTTCCGAACCACCACCACCCCATCCTACATCCTGTGTTCCTATACCTCCATCCAAATCATAACTACCCACCTCATCCTATAGTCCACCCAGATATTACTGTTCACATACCTGTATGATAGCCATGTAACCTATTATACTGTATATACCGTGTATATATTTGTTTATCTACAACTGTTTGATATATCTGCATATATCCCTGTTCACATACCTGTTTGTATTATATCTACAGTATATCTGTATCCCGTACCTACTCTAATAATAATAATGGCTTGAATATATATAACGTCTTTCACGTACCCTGTTACGACCCTGGCTCATGGGCACGCAACCTATGTGCAAACCGACACCAAAACCCTGTGCTCTAACTCAAAGTGCTACTATATCAAGGAACTATTAATGTAATTGTAAACTAATGTACTAATGTAAACCCAACGGACAAGGACTGGAAGAACCTGACAGCTCTTCCTCTAAGCACAGACCTGCGTGTGTGTTACTAGACCTGGCTTTAAAGCTCCCAGCAGGTAACCAATCAGCACTAATTGGCTAATTGGCAGCCCTCACCTGCATGCCCCGTGACACAGGAGTGATCAGGCCTGCCTGAACAGTGACACAGGAGTGATCAGGCTCCTGGTACATAACATACCCAAAGGCGCTTTACAAT
>NW_028169923.1:0-1000 GCF_963971535.1 Notolepis coatsorum
GTAGGTTTAGCAATCTCTCATAGGTTTAGCGATCTCTCATAGGTTTAGCGATCTCTCTTAGGTTTAGGCGACCTCTCATAGGTTTAGCGATCTCTCATAGGTTTAGCGATCTCTCATAGGTTTAGCAATCTCTCATAGGTTTAGCAATCTCTCATAGGTTTAGCGATCTCTCATAGGTTAGTGATCTCTCATAGATTTAGCAATCTCTCATAGGTTTAGCGATCTCTCATAGATTTAGCAATCTCTCATAGGTTTAGCGATCTCTCATACAGTAGGTTTAGCCATCTCTCATAGGTTTAGCGATCTCTCATAGGTTTAGCGATCTCTCATAGGTTTAGCAATCTCATAGGTTTAGCGATCTCTCATAGTTTAGCTATCTCTCATAGGTTTAGCGATCTCTCATAGGTTAGTGATCTCTCATAGTTAGCGATCTCTCATAGGTTTAGCGATCTCTCATAGGTTTAGTGATCTCTCATAGGTAGCCTGTAGAGCTGTATCACAGTTCAAGGAGCGCAGGATAAGAAAACCGCACAATCCAGACCCGTACCTTCATGGCTTCTTCCATTGTTACCACTCTTAACACTACAGTATATGTAAAAACCAGACTTTGAGGAGGTGAGCCCCAGCAAAAGGATAAACAGACCCAGCTATGTAGAAAAACAGGGAGAAAAAGTATGGGGGGGGGGGGGGGGGGGGGGCAGCGACAACAAGGGTGAAAGGATGACACATATGCAAACAAAGAGGAGGAGAGGAGCTACAGAAGAGCCGAGGGAGAGGCCTGAACAGAGAAAGAGAGAGAGAGAGAGAGAGAGAGAGAGAGAGAGAGAGAGAGAGAGAGAGAGAGGAGAGAGAGAGAGTTCACAGATGAAAGAGAGAGCTCCGAGCAGGGGTAGAGCGCAGCAGGGCCAGGCAGTCAGCCAAGCGGCCATCCAGTCAGTCAGCCAGGCTGTAAGTGGGTCCACTACAGGGGGAAGGGGGGGGGGGGGGGGGCGTGCGCATG
>NW_028169922.1:0-12192 GCF_963971535.1 Notolepis coatsorum
GTGCTGAGTGAGTGAGGTGAGAAGACTTTGCAGTAGGCCGTCAGCTCGCATGCAGTGACATTTTATTAAATTAGGAGCCAACTTCCTAAATGATCATACAACAAATAGCTTATGTTGTCTGCCAGGACTATTTTGTTGTGTTTCACTCGCATTTCACTTACGTTTAATTGTTGCCCTCCAGCTCCAACAGTGAGGAATGGGAGGGGCTGAGCCTGATATGCTTTCTCTCTCTCTCTCTCTCTCTCTCTCTCTCTCTCTCTCTCTCTCTCTCTCTCTCTCTCTCTCTCTCTCCCTCTCTTTCTCTCTCTCTCCCTCTCTATCTCCCTCTCTATCTCTATCTCTCCCTCTCTCTTTCTCTTTCACTCTCTCTCTCTCTCCCTCTCCCTCTCCCTCTCTATCTCTCTCTCGCGCTCTCTCTCGCGCTCTCTCTCTCTCTCTCTCTAGTTAATGATGATAATAAATATTTCAAAAAGTCTGCTATAAGCCATTCTCCCTCTCTCTCTCTTGAGGCTACTCTTTTTGACATGGATTAGGCTAATTAGCTTTAACAATCCTGATTCCAATCCTGAGCCTATTTTATTCAAAAGGAAGATATTGATTTACATATGTATATATCATCTTTTTTATTTATAATCTTGTCTCAACATTAGTCAACATTAGCCTTGTGAGAGCATCCTGATCCATCAAGCTCACATTTGTGTTTCTCTGATTGTCTGATATCGTCTGATTGTGGCGAGACCATTCAGAATGTTGACTGTCAAACACCTGCTACTTGCTGTCAGAGTGGGAGACTGGTTCACCTCCATAGACCTGAAGGATGCGTATTTTCACATCCCGATTTTCCCTCCTCACAGGAAGTTCCTACGGTTCCTGTTTCAGGGCGTAGCGTACGAATACCAGAGGTTGCCGTTCGGCTATTCTCTGGCTCCCCGCACATTCACCAAGTGCGTAGAGACTGCGCTGGAGTCTCTACGTCGATGGGGAATACGAATTCTATTCTATCTCGACGACATTCTGCTCCTCAGCCGGTCGGAGGAGGTCGCCAGGTCTCATACCAGGCTGGTGGTGGAATTCCTCACCAAGCTGGGTTTTGCTGTGAACTGGAAGAAGAGTACGCCTCTTCCCAGTCAACAGGTGGAGTACTTGGGCTTGACATTGAGGTCGAGGCCCATGATTGTAACCCTCTCGGAGCAACGGAGGGTGTCTATCCTCCACGCGCTCGGGGGTTTCCATCCTGGGAAGACGGTCACGGCGCTGCAAGTGATGCGCCTGCTCGGTATGATGGCATCTGCTCACGCGGTGGTCCCTCTTGGCCTCCTCTTCATGAGGAGGATACAGAGGTGGTTCTCCAGTATGAGAATAGACTCGGTGAGGGACAAACGGAAACGGTTGACGGTTCCTTTGTCGATATGGGGGGATCTCGCCCATTGGAGGAGGCCTGGTATCCTCACCAATGGGGTCCCCATGGGCAGCAGGCGCTCACACGTCACGGTCTTCACCGACGCTTCCCTCACGGGTTGGGGAGGGACGTGTCGGACCAACGCAGTGGGGGGCAGCTGGACGATCCATGCTGCCCGGTCTACCCTGCACATCAATGTGTTGGAATTGAGGGCGGTCCTCCTGGTCCTCAGACGGTTCGCCCACCTGGTGGTAGGCGAGCACGTTCTGGTCAGAACGGACAGTATGACGGCAGCGGCGTATATCAACAGGCAGGGTGGAACACGATCCATCCGCCTGCACCGGGCGGCGGTCGAACTCTGGCTATGGGCAGCTCTAAACAGGCTGCGCAGTCTGAGGGCGCTCCACATCCCTGGCAAGGAGAATGTGGGCGCGGATATGATGTCTCGGGGCGGTCCTCGTGCCGGCAAGTGGGAACTGCGCCAAGATATAGTCAGGCAGATCTGGGATCGCTTCGGGGAAGCTTCAGTGGATCTGTTTGCGAGCAGACAATCTCACAAATGCCCCTTGTGGTTCTCGGTCAGTGATCGTGATCCTGGTCGCGCCGGACCGGGGCACAGCGGTGTGATTCCCGGTCCTGATCCAGCTACTGGTAGCCCCGCCGTGGCCTATTCCTTGGTCGGCGGGGGCCCTCTCTCAAGCACACGGGTCGCTGTTTCAGCCCCCGGTGATATGCCAACCCCTGATGGTTTGGCTGGTGAGAGGGTAAGTCTGGAGAGGATGGACCCTTCTGTGGTTGACACCATCCGGAATGCGCATGCTCCCTCCACTGTCGCGCTTTACGTGGGTAGGTGGCGTATGTTCTAAGAGTGGTGTAAGGCGGGGGGCCGGGACCCGGTGTCCTGCCCCCTGGATGCTGTCCTTATTTACCTTCAGTCTCTCCTTGATAGACTGTCGGCCTCGACGGTGAGGGTATATGCAGCAGCTATATCCTCTTATCATGAGGGATTTGAGGGTGTTGTTTTGTTCAGCCACCCTCTTGTGAGGCGTTTCCTGCTTGGCGCTCGACGCGTTAAGCCGGTAAAACGCTCTTTGGCTCCGAGCTGGGATCTTCAATTGGTCCTCGGTCGGTTGTCCTTGGTCCCGTTTGAGCCGCTTGAGCAAGCGCTGTTGGAACAGCTGTCGTTCAAGACCGCGTTCTTGCTGGCCGTCACCTCCGCTAAACGCGTGGATGAGCTTTGTGCTCTCTCGGTACGGCCAGAGTGCCTGTCTTTTCGTTCCGATTGCGGTGCCACTCTGCGGCCTAATCCTGCCTTCGTGCCTAAAAATATCCGGAGTTCTTTCCGCTCCAGGGATATTATGGTTCAGGCGTTTCATCTGCCTCCTCATGCTAGTGAGTTGGAGGCGGGCCTTCACCTGTCATGTCCGGTCCGGGCTTTGGTGGTTTACCTCAGCCGTACTCAGGGCCTCAGGGCTACCGATCAGCTCTTTGTCTGTTACGGTGGCTCTCGTGCTGGTAAGGCACTGTCGAAACAGCGCCTGTCCCATTGGTTGTGCGAGGGCATTGCCCTTTGCTACACGTTGGCCGGGCTAGCTCCCCCTGGGGGCGTCAGGGCGCACTCCACCCGTGGGGTGGCGGCCTCTGCCGCTCTACTGGGTGGGGCCTCGGTGGAGGACATCTGTGCTGCGGCTTCATGGTCCTCACCGGGTCCCTTCGTAAGGTTTTACCTCATGGACATGACCGGGGGTTCTGTCTCCCAGGCGGTTCTGAGGTCTGTGACCTCTCCTGCTTCCCGTCCTTTGGTGGGGTAGCAGGAGTGTGTGGGTGTGGGCCACAATGTGTTGTGTCACACGTGGTTCCGCCTGTGCTGTGCGTTCAAGAGGTTCTAGTTCCCTCTTGTTCGCACTCGGGTGGAGTTGACTGCCGCCCCCTCTTCATTAGGAAGAGTGGGGTGACGGGACTCCCCTCCCCCCTGATGTGGGCTTACGGGTCCTCAGGGGGTGCTCTACCCCATATCTCAGTATGGCGTAAGAGCGGGACGCGATACCAGTATGAGTATATAACGATAGGTTATGTATATAACCTAGTTATATGAGTACTGGCTAAGCGTCCCGCTCTTAGCGTGCCCTGAGTTCCCTTGGGGAAACTTTTCTTTGGAAACGATTTTCCGAGGAAGAGCGAGTGGTGACCACGCCTAGTACTATATAGTACGTCACTAGGGCGGGGCCTGGCAGGTGCTGGGTGTATTTGTTTTTTATTCGTTGATGGAGTACAGTACACTAGGTACATGAGATGAGGCCCTCGACCTAGCATACCGTGCGGCAAAGGGAACTGCTCCCGCCTACCTCCGGTCAATGGTCTCTAACTACACACCCTCAAGACCCCTACGCTCTGCGTCTTCTGGCCGCCTCAGATCTACTCCTATCCAAGCTCCCGGAGGGTCATCAAAGAGAAGCCGCCTATTCTCAGTCCTTGCCCCACAATGGTGGAATGAACTACCCATCCCAGTTAGGACAGCCGAATCCCGTCCAATCTTTCGCCGTCGACTAAAGACTCACTTCTTCAACCATTATCTGAAATGAAAAAAAAAAAAAAAAAATCTAACCCCGACTAACCTTAATGTCATGCACTTGTCCTAATAAACTAACCTACACTGTAACACGCAACACTTTGATGAACATTGTTACTCAGCTGATAGAGTTATACCCTTCTTGCTGTCTTGTCGCACAGAACTTGTAAGTCGCTTTGGATAAAAGCGTCAGCTAAATGACTAAATGTAAATGTAAAATGTAAATGTATATCTCAGTATGGCGTAAGAGCGGGACGCTTAGCCAGTACTCATATAACTAGGTTATATACATAACCTATCGTTAACCTTTCACTACCACACTGCAGAAGGTTAACCCTTTCACTACCACACTACAGAAGGTTAACCCTTTCACTACCACACTACAGATGGTTAACCCTTTCACTACCACACTACAGGTTAACCCTTTCACTACCACACTACAGAAGGTTAACCTTTCACTACCACACTACAGTCTTCCACTGGGGAACTTCAGCTGAACTTTACATCTTCCCGACAAGCCAGAGCACCGTGGTGAGATCGGGAAAGGCTTGTATGTCTGCACTCAGACAGAAACTGCCTGGAAGCATCAAAGCACCATTTTTGATCTGCTGGTGACAGGTTGGGAGGAGCGGGAGTGAAACTGACTGTATGCTGCACCTCCCTTCAACTCAGATTTCAGATCAAAACACCAGCAGATAAATCCAACATTCTGAAAATCTGCATTTTGTTTGTACAGAGGATGCACTCATCAAGCAGATTAAAGGAGCACTTCACCAACAAATGATCACGTGTCATCAATTACTCACCCCTGTGATGCCTTGGATTCATCTAAATGAAAAATCCTTCTTACAGCGTTGAACTGGAAGTGTTTTCGTTAGCAAGGTTTTAGCGTAAATGCATGATGTGTTTGTCAAATACCGAGCGCACGACTGGATATATGAGACTTGGATTATTCTGCACAAGTTGTGACAGAGTTCATAAAACGGATGTCTTGTTACAGTTTTGCTGTTGTTATAAACCAAATCTTCATGAACTTCTTCATGATCTCCCCGAGGCATCACAGCGGCGAGTAATTTATATACAAATTATAATCTTTATAATCTTGTGCTCCATTAACCCTTTCACTACCACTACAGAAGGTTACTACCTTTTTTGTCAGTACATGTCATCATCATCACTCATTTGATCAGTAATAATGTGACCCAAATATTTTGTACTACAGCAGACGGCCAGCACCAGCCCAGACAGATAGAAAGAATGAAAATAAATATCCCTATCGCTTTTAGTCCTGCAAATCAGAATGACACTCTTCTTAGCATTGTATTTCACATCATACCTTACTCCACATGTATATGGTTAATAGAAATCCCAGAGTGGAGCTTTAAGCATGATACAACTCCATAGCAACCTGTCACGATCCTAGGGCCGGTCCTGGCTGGACTGGGCAGGATGGTAACATTGGGCAGTGCCCTCCACCTAACAGTGGGCAATGCCCTCCACCCAACATTGGCTCTCCACCCAACATTGGTCTACCACCCTCTAGTGGTCACAAACAATCGATACACGCTGTAATGATAAATATCCTTAACAGTATGCTGTCATTACATTGTTTGTTGATATTACAATTGTTAGCTGTTTAGGTTGTTCTCTGTGTTTGTATCTCTGATTCTGTGTGTTATATAGCCTAGTTCTAGTTCCGTTGTGTTGATTGTTGTATTAGTTCTTATGCCTTCTCCCCCCAGCTGTCGTCCGTTACTAATTAACGTTAATTAGGAGCTGTATTTATTGCCTGTGGTTGCTGAGATGTTTGTGGCGACATTCCTCCTGTCTCCTTCCCCGTTTCCTGTCCATGCCGTATTGTGCTGTCATCCTATAGTAAGTGTTAGTGTTTGTTGTTTTGTTGAGTAGGTTATTTAGTAGTTTCTGTATGTTCTTTGTATTGCACTGGATTCTACAGTAAACTCCCTCTCCAAGCTTCAGTCCTCGTCTCTGCCTCCTCCATACCTTTCCCTTTCTGCAAAACTGTATTCTACCTACCTCCATCGTAACAGCAACCTACATTTCTAGACTATAGTGTTACAGACTAACGTCTTACTGGCATATATCTAACAAGTATGCAAATGCATACAAATATATTCAAGTCTGCTGCTACATTGATTGGTGTTTAGTGACAACAAACAGCATACTGTACCTCGAGGAGTAATCATCATGTCCCCCTGCAGTGAGCGTGGCGCTTTGGCTGACTGTAGACACCTTTTAACACTACACCATATTGTACAAATATTTGCACTACATCCATACCTAATGTTGACAGCGTCACCTGGGGAGCAACAATAATAGGTTCATGACGACAAGGTCCTTCTTTAGCCTTTAATCTGCGTGGTTTATTTCACATTGCATATGCACCATGAGACCGTCTCTCTCTGTGAGAGGTAGATGAGGAAGAGATCGAGGGGGAGGGAACAATCCCTTTTATACCCTCTTACCTGACGTCAGCCACAATAGCTGCGTCTCCTTGCGCCTATAGCGCCCTCTTGTGGAACAGTTGAGCAGTTACATACTATCATATTAACACATAAACTCAACACCTCATTTTTGCATTTTAAAACGTTTGCATTTTTGCACCTCATTGTTTGCATTTTGTACTTCATTCTTCTTTCGTTTGTATATTGTATATTTTGTGTTTGGACATTATTCTTTATTCTTTAGACTTGTTTTACTGTATGAAGCACATTATCAGGCGGCTCATACAAAATCAAGCATTTCACTGTAATCTACTTGTACCTTATACGTGATAAATAAAACAAAACTTGAACTTGAACGTGAACTTGAGTTCAGTTCCTTAGCATGCAACTTTGAAAGTTGGCGAGAGGGGGTGAGAGAGAGATCGGGAGAGGGAGGGAAAGGAAGAGAGAGAAGGGGGTACTGTCTATCTGTATGTCATGTGTGTCATATATGTTATGATGAATTGAAAATGGGGGACCCTGATGTAAACAAGACGAAAGTCTTTCTCTGGTCTGCATCCCCTTAACAATTGTGTGTATTGAGCTGTACTGTACCCATTATGCAATCTGTTAATAAAGTTTTCAATCAATCAATCAATCAATCAGTCATTCTCTTTGCCCTTGATATGAACAGCACCACCATGTGGCGTCTTCCTCACATGACATGATAGATGCATGTACCGTCGGTAGGTGGAGACATGCCCGTCAATGAAGCTGCACAGCACGCAAGGCTGAAAACAATGACATTTATTTATTGATTTAGAGGTTATACATTTCATGATATAATAGCGATATATTGTTATTGGCAAAGATACTATAATCCAATTGCATTTCTATACATAAATACAAAATCTGAGGTAGGGCCTCAAGAATCGATGACATTCAAAATAAATAATGCGTCTCACATATATGATATCTCTTTTTTTTCCCTTACATCTCACACAGAATTCGAAACATATATATATTTCTAATTTTTTTTTTATTATATATCTACTATCTCTATTTTCAAACCAAAGGATGTCATGGTCTGTATGAGGCACATATCTATATCCATAGGCAGCAGTACCTCACATGGAGCACACGGAAATATGTGACATTACCCAAGTAATTAGAAATATTACCTATGCATTCATAGGTCACACAATAAAGTGCCAAAAAAGACACGACATACAGAACAATAGGAATATAATACCGGTATCATATGAGACAGACGATCAGCTACTCTGTGGTGTTATTTTTGAAATACATACAATATTCTACCATTAGAGGACATCTATAAGGCCAATGGTTACCTGAAGATGTTCTGTAACATATTGGCAAACATCAAAGAACTACACGGGACATGAATGGCAGTATCTCAATCTCCTAAACGCAGACAGCGAGTTTCCTTTTTTCACCTACAAGTTTGTTTTCGTATTTATTATATTTGACTATAACCCTATGTAAAGTTCTAAGTTCTCCTCCATCTTTGGTTACTCATACTGCCCAAAGGTTACCTGCAGGCATATTATGGAAAGTTACTTCTTTTGCTCTCTTTTTTTTTCTCTTTTTCTTTTTTCTTTTTTTTCCAGAAGGAAGGTAGTGAATTTTGTCAGTATCATGTGGAACGGAAAGTTCTCTAAAGTAATCATGCAAAGGACATACAATATTGAGAGGGAGAGGGGTGAAGACTTACTAATACATGGACGTCAAAAGCACAGCAACACAAACTGCACATGCAAGCTCTTCAGTGTTCGATCTCACGGATCAACACGGTTTCCAAATCAATTCCAAACCCAAGTTTCTCCAAACACACAAAAACAGAGAAGCCCACGTAAAAATCTCAATATCAAATAGGCCCTAGAAGACTATAGCCATGTACGTCGACTCGCTCCTTCGGTCGACCTTGCACCGAAGTGTGCACGTCGCCAAAGAATTTCATTTTTGTAGCATGTGAAGAATATTATCGATTTTTTCTTTTTCTTTCTTTTTTTTTTTACAACTTTTTAGTTCAAGTCAACAAAAAGGTCAAAGGTCACAGTGTGGATTATTAATCCACGGCGAGAGGAAATGCAAGGAGAGGTTGTGTGAGAGAATGTCCTGCAGTTCTCCTCTGGTTCTGTCAACCATCTATGAGTCTGTGCCTCTGACACCATGCAGACAGCTGATGTAGACGGTCAACTAATATTAACATACACACGCACGCACACACACACACACACACAGACACACACACACACATAAACACACACACACATAAACACACACACACACACACACATAAACACACACACACACACGCACACACATTATTATCACACATCAACAAAGAGTTTGGATATGCACAGAATCTTAACAAAAGCAACACTTTACAATCAGAAAGCTATTCACAATAGGGTGCTTGTGCTCAATAAGTAATTTTTTTTGTTTGTTCGTTTGTTTGTTTGTTTGTTTGTTTGTTTGTTTGTTTCCAAAGCATAATTCAAACTGACTCTTTAAAACCTCTCAGAAAGGAATCAACCACATTCTGTTATGCTTTTTTGTGTCAAGGCAATGAAACCGCATGGCTTTTTAGAACATTCTAAAGCAAAGCCCTCGTCTCTCTCGAGCGCTGCGCTCCTTGTATTGTGCCGTCTCCACAGGCTCCATTACTCCACTCAACCCACTCAGCCACCGCGCGCGCTCTCGCAGCGTGTCATAATAACATAGCCAATCAACACTTTTGCGTTTGGCGTGTGAAAATGTCTGATTGCAGATTGTTTTTTTGCCTGACGTGTTATTTGCAAAGCAATTAGGACAATGGTCACATTGTTGACCGGACCGGACCGGACCGGACTGATCCTGGGCGGGCTGCGGCGGACTGACAGGTGGACAGGACATGTCCCCGATGTCCCCGATGTCCACGATGTCCACGATGTCCACGCGCGCCGCCGCTGTCCCAATGCGACAGAGCTTAAAGGGATATATATGTGCTGGATTCACGATTTTAAACATACTTTTACATATACATATAACCATACGTTGATTGATCCTAGCGCGCCAGTACAAAAGACAGCTCGGTCATTGCAAAGGCATAATTTTGAGCGATAACTTGCATTGATGCGACATTGAACTAGAATCCGCCAAGCCAATGGCGACTTGAAGGCCATTAGGAAACTCTCTTTTGATCACAGCCCCCTTGCTTTAAAGAATCCCTTTTCCATTGCTCTCCTGTACTGTGGGTGGCGCCACTGTTCACTCCCTCCTACTGCTATAGTGGTAGGCTGATGGCATCAAGTATACCTGAGACCCTGTTTCATGAGGACACACGGAGAAGAAGAAGAAGAAGAAGAAGAAGAAGAAGAAGAAGAAGAAGAAGAAGAAGAAGAAGAAGAAGAAGAAGAAGAAGAAGAAGAAGAAGAAGAGACAGTTCAAAATGGCAGAGTGGTCCCCAGAGCTCGACCACGACGCACAGTGAGACACACGTCCCCAGAAACGAAAGAGGCCATAATTCTGAGTCTCAGTCTAGTTATTCTAATAAGTAATAGTTACTGTACCTACTGTACTCACACACAGCACCTGCTCCTAACATTGTAAAGACACCACGAACGCACACACGCCGACTATACTTACTCACTCTTCTTTGAAAGAAGTGAACATTTGACACAAGATAATACCTAGAGAGCTAGCAAGGGAAAACATAGGGTCACTCTCACACACACACACACACACACACACACACACACACACACACACACACACACACACACACACACACACACACACACACACACACACACACACACACTCTCCTGCTGTAGGCTATACACATAATACTGCTTATAATGTACTCTTACCCTACTGAGGTCGTGTATATCGGGTAAGGAGGGTCTTCACAGATGGTATATGACAAAATCACAACACATACTCTACACAGCAATAAATACACTGTCTAATATTTATGCACAGAGAGACTATTGAACCACTGTTGACACAGAGAGAGAGGATCCTCTTAATAACTTCAAATGGCCGTGTTTGCATATCGCAAAGCTGCTTAACGGAAGGATAGACTGCACTCGTGGGTTTTCCTACGTTTAGGAATGTGCTACGTTCTAATATATGAGAGAGGATATAATGAATTGGAATTCGTAGATAGAGGATGAGGTTAGAGCGTCACAAACTGCCCCCCCTTCGGTTCCACAGAGAAAATAGACCGCCGCAACACTTCCGGTATTTTCCGCTCATGGGAGAGAGCGTGGGGGGGGGATAAAATGAATGAATGTTGACGTAAGTGGTTGTAGCTACGGCTGTGGGGGCGCCGGAGACATGAGCCAATAGACCTTTTTATACGCCAGAGTCTCCTGAACACGGAGAGATCAACCACAAGTCGATCGGCACTTTCTCTGCCGAGCTATAGTCGCTTTTCCCGCACCTACTCCCCCGACCGGCGCATGCGCAGATTGCCCAGGGATGGTCTCTGCGACAGCCATAGCTACAACCACTTAGGTCAAGGCTCCAATCAACATTCATCCATTGTATCCCCCCCACGCTCTCTCCCATGAGCTCCACGTAAAACGCGGAAGTGCAGTGGTCTATTATGACGCGTGGAGTAATCCAAGACCCGTGGTGGATCCGGTAAAAGCAGTGATCAGGATTCTCTAATCTAGTGGGAAGGAGGAGGCACACAGTGCAGACCCTGTAATATATTCCTGTCAAAGCAAAAGAGACGGCGCGGTATCTAGTGTGGATATATATTGTGGGGGGAAACGTGATGTGGTTACATCAGTGCGTGGACTGCACCCCCCCCCCACCCCCCCCCCCCCCCCCCCCCCCCAGGCAGTTGATAATATTTGTATTGCCTACTGTATGTCATGTTGAGTACAAATGGAATATAAACACAGGTTCCGCACAGAGCTTGACGAACCCCCTCGTCTCTCTGTCCCTCAACGTTCGCCTTGTTTTTCCGTGCGTCTGACGGCACCTGAAGATGATTAGTTTCATCTCCGCACACAAATACGAGTGTAAACGACGACGACGACGCAGACACACACACACACACACACGCGTGCGTGCGCGAGCGCAGCGTGATTCCACGGGGAGCGGTTATGGAAGAGTCTGGTATTGCAAGTGCAGTCTGGAGAACTGCGTCATTTCATGACACGTGAGAGACAACTTTTCTTTTTTGAACAATCCCTTTGGACGAGGGTTCTGCAGTAATTGGCGGTCATGTATTGGGGGGGGGGGGGGCGACACCCCGTTATCGGGTGGAGAGGAGGAGGAGGAGGAAAGTAACGTTGTGGTGGGGGGGGGGGGGGGGGTGACCAGACGCTCTTCTCGGGGATCACGAGATGGAATGGTGTGAAGATGAACATGGACACATGGACCAAGAGGAGGCTTGTCGCCGGCTGTTTTCTCATCCAAGTTATGTGAAGGAAGGGGGGGGGGGGCAGTAGTGATGGCGGCGGGGGGGGGGAGGGGGGGGGGGCCCAGTGGCTGTTACTGGTAGGTGCCCAGCTGGAAGTCCTTGGGGGGCAGTTTGAGGCCCAGGGAGTTGGTCCCCAGAGGGTCGATCATGTTCTTGTAGCGCTCCCCGCGGTGCTTCTGCAGGAAGGGACCCCAGTCTGGCTGAGGGGAGCAGACCAGCTTCAGCCGCTGAGGAGAGAGAGAGAGAGAGAGAGAGAGAGAGAGAGAGAGAGAGAGAGAGAGAGAGAGAGAGAGACGTGACCCCACTACTTTGATACAAACACAATGGGCTGCGGAAG
>NW_028169921.1:0-17500 GCF_963971535.1 Notolepis coatsorum
CCTGAAGTGGCTAATCCTTCATAAATTTCCATTTAGCCACTGGAGTTAGTTGCAGATTTGGCCGACGCGCATTCATCATAAAGCACTCAGAGATGATGTAAGTAGATTGACATTTATTAAACATAAACTCCGGTTGACTTTGCTAAACTAAATAAAATAATATCGAACAGGATCTTGACAAAGTAAATGATATAATTGGTCTGGCTTGATGCGGTCGAAAAACTATTGCACACCAAACGCCGCTGTCTAACTCAGCTGTCAGACAGTTCATTCACTGATTTGAAGCCTCCCCAAGGGGGGGGGGGGGGTGCATCCATGAGTGGATCTATGCCACGCCCCCACAGTCATCAACAGATAAGTGTCCAGGTAATATCTATTTCAAGATTAATTCAAATCATACAGGTAAATACAATTTCATATCAATTATTAATATAATCCATAAATCAAAATATATATAATATTACACGTTTCCCATTAAACTCAAATTGGGTCAATATGGCTCCAACATACCGGCCCCTAATTGGAGACGCTATAGCAAAAACAATTATAGTTATCAATAACATTAAATGGAGCCAGAGTGCACACGTAAAAATATAAACATGAAATACCAGAAAGCAATTAATTACATTAGTAATGTTCAATACAGTCATTATCTTTTCTAATTTCATAATGTTCAAAATGTATTCCCCCCCAGTCCCAAAATCCATACCAGTCCATCTTCATCATGCCCCAACTTAACCACCACCCACAAAGTCCCAGTGGCATAAGTGTTCTTGATGGTATGACAACCACGATACGCCAGCCATTGGATAGGGCAAAGTCCCATGGGAGTAGATGTGGTGTAGGATAGAACAGTTCATCTGTGTAAAGAAGTGCGAGAGGGTAGTGTGTGTGCAGTGGCATGGGCAAAGTGGGCAGGGGGCAGGGGAAATTTAACATTTTCAGCTCAATCATCGGCTTCCAGCAGCAAGCAGAGCTTATCGATGGGCCTTTGGAGTGTGTTTGTCTTGGTTCGAACTAACACACTCCTAACATGCCCTTTAGAGTCCGGCAAGGTCTTGACCACACGGGCTAGGGGCCATGAATTCCTTGGTGCAGTTTCGTCTACTATGACGACTACATCATTGACATTGAAGTTCTTTCTTGTCTTGAACCACTTTTGTCTTTGTTGCATGAGTGCTAAATATTCTTTGGTCCACCTTCTCCAGAATAGGTCTGCAAGGTATTGCACCTGTTTCCATCTCCTTCTGGCATAGAGTTCATCTTTACGAAAGAGCCCAGGTGGCAAGAGGGGTTTGGTTTTTAACTGTAGCAGGTGGTTTGGCGTTAAGGGCTCTAGATCATTTGGATCCGTTGATACAGTCGTGATGGGTCTATCGTTGAGGATGGATTCGACCTCACATAGAGCCGTCTGTAGCACATCATCATCCATTGTTTGCTGCTTTAGGACTGAGAAGAGTACCTTTTTCACCAGCCTGATCAGTCTTTCCCACACTCCTCCAAAGTGGGCTCCGGAAGGCGGATTGAATAACCACCTGACTTGATTGGTCAGGAGTGCATCCTGAATTCTTTGGTGATTTAGCTGAATCAAAGCAGCTTCCAGTTCTTTCTGAGCACTCACAAAGTTGGTACCACGATCTGTTCGAATGGTCAGTACCGATCCTCTCCGACATAAAAATCGCCGTATGGCGTTGATGCAGGAGTCTGTGTCCAAAGTGCTTGCCACTTCCAGGTGAACTGCTCGACTGACGAGGCAAGTAAATATTACTCCCCATCGTTTCACATGTGCTCGACCTCTCTTAACTTCTATGGGTCCGAAATAATCGATGCCCACGTGAGTGAAGGGTGGGAGATCCGGAGCAACACGATCCTCTGGCAAGTCAGCCATCTTTTGCTCTCCAACTCTTGCTTGTATGCGTCTGCAAAATACACATGATTTTATGATCTTTCTTGCTGAAGAGTTTGCAGATGGTAGCCAGAATTTCTGACCGAGCCTGGAGAGCATGTGGTTTCGTCCAGAGTGCCCAACCTGCTGGTGGATATCCTGCAAGATCAATTTGGATACATGAGAGTCTCTGGGCAGTATGATTGGGTTTTTCAAACTCACTGGCATAGCCGTTTTACTTAGCCGCCCTCCAATCCTTAGGATGCCTTCATCCATGATCGGATCCAATTTGCGTATGGAGCTGTCCGCTTTGACTAGTTTGTCCTTTTTCAGAAGAGTGAGTTCTGAATCAAAGTAGCGCTCTTGTTCATAGCGGATGATTGACTTCTCTGCTTCATACAAATCCTCCACAGATAAGCCTTGTTGCTCGTCTTTAAGTTTGAAGGAGCGGGTCACACGAACCTTGGCCTTCTGACTTTGAAGCAGTAAGAGTTTTTTAAGTTTCAGCCACCAGCCCACAGCTCTTTGAAGTTTCTTCCATGAAGAGTAGTATTCAATTAGCTTGCTAGTAGCGCTGTTGTCCATGTTCAAGCAATTTACAGTGATGTCCTTTTTTACCTCTGGGTCACTTGGGGGGATGTGGCCAAGATCCTCAGGAAATTCAGGCCATTCTGCTTTCTCCTTTGACAGGAAGTCGGGGCCATACAACCATCTGGTAGAATTCAGAAATGATTCCATGTGCAATCCACGTGAGGCGTCGTCTGCCGGATTGTCCTTGGAACATACATGTCTCCATTGATTTTTGTGAGACAGGTTGTGGATCACTGCAATCCTATTTGCAACGTACGTGTGGAATCGTTTTGTTTGGTTGAAAATGTATTTCAGTACCGATGTACTGTCTGTCCAGAATGTAGAATTCTCCAGTTCCATATGTAGCTCCCGTTGTAACATTCTGTCTGCTTTCACAACAAGCGTTGCAGCTGCAAGCTCAAGCCTTGGAATGGTGATTTGTTTTAGTGGAGTTACTCTGGCTTTGCCAAATACAAAGGTAACATGGACATCTCCCATGTTATTTGTGAGTCTGAGGTAGCTTGCTGCCCCAATTCCTGACTCACTCGCGTCACAGAAGTGATGCAGCTCAGCAGTCCTTACAAGACCAAAATGTTCAGGCCTTAAGCATCTGTCCACCTCGAATCTGCTGAGTTGATCTAGCTCTGTAATCCATCTTTGCCAGGGCTTTGATAGTTCCTCAGGAATGATGTCATCCCATCCACACTTTCCAATGCAAAGCTTCTGTAGAATCTGCTTGGCTTTGAGGATAAGGGGAGAAAGGAAACCCAGAGGATCGTATATGGAACTGACTATGGAGAGAATGGTTCGTCTAGTAGGAGCTCTGTTTTTGACAGAAACCATGAAGTTGAAAGTGTCTCTGTGGATGTTCCATTGGATACCTAGTACCCTTTCCAGCGGTGGCCTTTCTCTATCCAAGTCAAGTTGTTGCACTAGCTTGGCTCTGTGACTTTCAGGAACTGTTGTCAGTACTTCCTGGCTGTTGCTCACCCATTTGGTTAGGGTAAAGCCCCCTAGGGTGCATACTTCCCTAAGGTCCTTTATCAGTTTGATTGCTTGCCTTGGGGAGTCCACAGACTTGAGGCAATCATCTACATAGAAGCCATGCTTGATTGTATCAAGTACCTCCATGCCGTATTTCTCTGAGTTGTCATTTCTGGTTTGCTGCAAGGCAAAGTTGGCGATACTTGGAGATGACACCGCCCCAAAGAGATGAACACTCATGCGGTACACTTCCAGCTGCTTAGTAACATCTCCTTCTGGCCACCATAAGAATCTCAGGAAGTCTCTGTGCTCTTCATGTACTTGTACTTGGTAGTACATGGATTCAATGTCTGCCATTATTGCAATTTGTTCCTTGCGGAACCTAAGCAGCACGCCTAGAAGCGGGTTAGCCAAATCTGGACCTTGGAGAAGTTCTGTATTGAGAGATCGGCCTTCGAACGACGAGGAACAGTCAAAGACAACTCTGAGTTTTTTCTTCTGTTTGTGGTAAACCCCGTGATGAGGTATATACCACACATGGCCGTCGTGCCTTTGGAGCTGCTCTTGCGGCACCTTTTCTGCATGCCCTTTAGCCAGTACCTTCTCCATAAAGGCCTTGTACTCTGCAGCATAAGCAGAATCTCTTTTGAACCTTTTGGCTAGGTTCACTGTGCGTTGCGCTGCCATTCGATAGTTGTCAGGCAGGACAACATCCTTGTCTCGAAAAGGCAAAGGTAAGTTGTAGTGACCGTTTTTAAAAACAACAGAATTTGTTGCCAGGTCCATGAACCTCCTGTCCTCACATGACATCTCTCTTTTTTCTTCGTGCTCCTTTTCAGGGAAGTCCTGGTTGTACTGCTTGATCAGCATATCCTTCAGATCTTCCATTGAGGTGCGATTAACTGACACTGACTTCGTTCCAGATTCCTCCATAGCAGAACAAGAGTTGAGCGGGCCATTGACCACCCATCCTAGCTGTGTCTTGACTGCATACGGTCCGTTTCCTTGACTATTTATTATTTGCCAGGGTTCCATGGCTTTCGGAACGTCCATTCCTATTAGGATTTCAATGTCAGCCTCGATCTCATTTAATTGGATTCCACTGAGATAAGGCCAACTCTTCAGATCAGACTGGGTGAGTAGGTTTTCCTTCGAAACAGGAATCTTTGCTTGGGTGTATACTTTAGGCAAGTCAATCCATGCATCACCCTCTAAATTGCCTACCTCAAGTCCTTTGAGCTCATAGCTCTTGACAGGTCTTTCCTGTCCCATTGTTCGTAGAAGAATTTGGGTCCTGCGTCCTTTGGCCTTCAGCCGATTCATGAGGTTTTCGGTGCAAAATGTAGCTGAGCTTCCTGGGTCAAGAAAAGCATAGGTTAAAATAGTCTTGTTGCCTTTAGCTACTTTTACCTGAACCGGCACAATTGCTAGTGCGCATTCCTTTCCGGCCCCTGTTCCTTGATCTGCTGAGACTAATGCACTGTTGATTCTTGTTCCATTAGAATCTGTGGGAATCAGGTGTTGTGCAGTTTCCTGCTTTGAGCCTTTGCCATCAATATGCAGCAATGTTGGATGTGTTCTCTGACATATCTGGCAATCTAGTTTCCTTTTGCACTCTTTGCTCATGTGACCCTTCTTTAAGCATCCAAAGCAGTGGCCATTCCTTTTTAGATGTTCCACTTTCTTCTCATGTGGCTCCGATTTAAACCGCAATCAATCCAATATTGCATGTTTGCCTTTGCAGAGACTGCATAGGGCCGGAATAGCAACCTGAGTGCTTATGTGTTGCTGTACTTTGGCCGTTTGTTGTTTGGTACTGCACTCTCCAGCTGCTGCTGCTACCGTGGTAACAAAGCTACTGCCCCTTTTCTGTGCTCTCAAATCGAATGTTTTGCTCTTTGAGATTAAGCTTTTAATCTGAGTTGAGTCTTTAATGTCTCCAAACACAGGGTGCAGTAAGATATTAGCCTGTGCTTCCATAAATTCCACCAGATGTATGAATCGAGCTCTTACGTTTGTTTTTTGAAACTTTTCATAAGCTTTAGTCCGCCATCGTTCTCGGAGCTTGTATGGGAGCTTGGATACTATCAGCCTTAAATTGGATGTCACATCCAGTTCATCCATGTACTCCAAGTCTTGCATAGCATTGCAACATCCCCTCAGGTATAAGGCATATGAATGGAGTGATTTTCCATCATCTGCTTTAACAGCGGTCCAATTCAGTGCTTTATCCAGGTAAGCATTTGCGATCTTCATCTCGTCACCAAAATGTATCTTTAATTGTCGCATAGCCTCTGGATATCCTCTTTTCCCATTCATGTGCATGCAGCTGCTCACTATGGCTCTGGCTGGACCTGATGTGAATTGTTCAAGAAAGTAGAGCCTATCCTGGAAACAACTAGTCTTGTCCTCAATTGCATGTTTAAAAGCCAGCATGAAAGACTGGTAAAATAGCAGATTTCCGTCAAACACTGGGACCTCTCTTTTGGGAAGTAGGGAGAGATTTTGCTGTCTGATCATTAAATCAGCTATTTCATTTAGTTTTTGTACCATTGCACTGAGATCTCCATGAGAGACATTACTGACATCATGCTCTTCCAGCTGTGGAATCGATGCATTTGTGGCTCCATGAGAACTACTGCTGATGTGTTCCACTGCCCTCTGCAGTGGGGTCTTAGGTATTGCAGTCAGTTGAATGAATTCCAATGAAGTGTCAGTATTAATTGTAGATTCCACCTTTTGTACAGGTTCCACAGTTCCATCATCATAATATTGATTCATAGCATCCATCTGTGATCCAGGCTCATCATTGCTTAGAAGGACTTTAATCCTGGCATCTGCTGCTGCAATTTGTGCGTCCAGCTCAATTTTTTCCATTTTTGATTTGATCATTGTTTCTTCCATTGCTGCCTTTGATTTGATCTTTGTTTCTTCCATTGCTGCCTTTGATTTGATCTTTGTTTCTTCCATTGCTGCCTTTGATTTGATCGTCGCTTCTTCCATTTTTAAAGTATGTATGTCCTTTAAAGCAGCAGACCTGGCCTGCAGTGATGCCTTTTCAGCGGCTGCCAGTTTAGCTGCAGAAGATACCTTAGAGGATACTCTAGATGATTTAGAATATTTTGATGTTTTGGTTTTTGAAGATTTAGATGAGTGGGAGGTTCTGGCTGTTGATGATGCTTTTACAAAGGAGACGCTGTCCTGTGGACAAACATTGGCTTGGTGATGTTGTTCAATGCGCCATGCTTGAACTTCCTTTAAAAAGTTTGTGAAATTCATATTTTTGGGTTCATACCACTCCACTTGATCTTTCACCTTTCCTTCATCTGATAGCAGCTGTTGCACCTGCTGATGTACCTGGTCAAATTCATCAACAACTTGGTTAAACACTTCCACATGTATATTGACAGACTCCACATTTCCACCGTCTACAAGCAGTGTTTTAGTTTCATTTAATCTCCTTGTGCATGCTGCAAGTTTGGCTTTGCGAGTTGCAATCAGAGTCTTTAGGAGAGCCTCTGCTTCCTCTGCGGTTGCAGGTGGGCTGATAGACATGATTCTAACTTTGACACTTGGCACTTTTTATACACAAATTGTTTATCCACAAGTTGCCATCATAGCCTTTGACGTCATTTTAAATAATAGCCTGTCCATTGGCTCCTTAATCCTCTTCTATACGTGTTGCATTTATTATGCGCCGTTTTGCATGATTCCATTCAAACACATAATTGTTCCATAGCGCGAATATGCGCTTCCAACAATGGACTTCAGCGTTGTCAACAGAGTTGTAATTGACGCACGGACGTTGCCTTTAAATACATATTATGCGCCGTTCTGCATGATTCCATTCAAACACATAATTGTTCCATAGCGCGAATATGCGCTTCCAACAATGGACTTCAGCGTTGTCAACAGAGTTGTAATTGACGCACGGACGTTGCCTTTAAATACATATTATGCGCCGTTCTGCATGATTCCATTCAAACACATAATTGTTCCATAGCGCGAATATGCGCTTCCAACAATGGACTTCAGCGTTGGCTGTTATGAACTACGTTGCACTTGTATACACAGACGTTTGCCTTAAATACTTATTATGCGCCGTTACAGGTTTCCATTCAAACCCACAATTATGTGGTCTTTAGCGCGCAAATGCGCTTCCCGTTATGGAATTCACCGTTGTGAAATGCGTTGCATAACAGTGTTTGGCTTCGCCATACGTGAAGTAAAGCACAATCAAATTCATTCATAAATCCATTGTTTGGGTTTGTTTACTACTCACGACCGCCCTTCATGTGATAGTGGTCGCGTCATCCTCCTTTCCACATCAAACAAGCAGCGAGCCTTCATTCATAACCGAGGTTCCATCCAGTAGCTGGTCGCGTCCTGGGTCCAAGTTTCCTCGTTTATCTTGTAGTCCAGCTCGCCCGTCTTTGCTTGAGTTTTTCGACTATGAAGTGGCTAATCCTTCATAAATTTCCATTTAGCCACTGGAGTTAGTTGCAGATTTGGCCGACGCGCATTCATCATAAAGCACTCAGAGATGATGTAAGTAGATTGACATTTATTAAACATAAACTCCGGTTGACTTTGCTAAACTAAATAAAATAATATCGAACAGGATCTTGACAAAGTAAATGATATAATTGGTCTGGCTTGATGCGGTCGAAAAACTATTGCACACCAAACGCCGCTGTCTAACTCAGCTGTCAGACAGTTCATTCACTGATTTGAAGCCTCCCCAAGGGGGGGGGGGGGGGTGCATCTATGAGTGGATCTATGCCGCGCCCCCACAGTCATCAACAGATAAGTGTCCAGGTAATATCTATTTCAAGATTAATTTAAATCATACAGGTAAATACAATTTCATATCAATTATTAATATAATCCATAAATCAAAATATATGTTATGTTACATGTTTCCCATTAAACTCAAATTGGGTCAATATGGCTCCAACAGTATTAATAGCAGTAGTAGTAATAGCAGTAGTAGTAATTACAGTAGTAATAATAACAGTAGTAGTAATAATAACAGTAGTAATAATAACAGTAGTGGTGATAACAGTAGTAGTAATAACAGTAGTAGTAATTACAGTAGTAATAATAACAGTAGTAGTAATAATAACAGTAGTAATGACAGCAGTAGTGATTACAGTAGTATTAATAACAGTAGTAGTAACAACAGTAGTAATAATAACGGTAGTATTAATAACAATAGTATTAATAACAAGATGATCACGTGATTTTCAGAAGATCGGGATAAAAAAAATATATTGATTTTTTTTTTTTTAAACCATGTTCACGTCTTAAACTCATACTGAGGCCTTAGTTTTGGTTTTAAATTGCATATCATCATTAATTTATTTATTGTCACACAGAGCAGAAGAATTCTGCCAAAACAAACGCATTTCCTTTGATTTAATTATACATCAAATGATTTATGTCAAGGATGAGGGACATCCACTAGTTGCAGAACTTGCAGTCACCTGATTTTTACAGAAGATGGCGCCATTGCTCTCATGAAGCAGCAGGTTGGAGGCAGAGTTTTTAGATTACTCCGGTTGCAATGCCTCGCTTGAATGAAGTTAACTTTTCACCTGGATAACGTCAACATTCAGGGTGAATGTAATGTGAGAAATTGGGATGGGAGAAAAATCTATTTTTATTTTTTATTTTTTTTTATGACATTTTTATTTTTTTGATCGGATCAGGAAAGATCGGTATCGGTAGATACTCAAAATCACATGATCCGGATCGGATCGGGAGCAAAAATTTTTTATCGGGACATCCCTATTAATAACTGTAGTATTATTTTATACTGATAGGGGTGGGCGATATATCGAGTATACTCGATGTATCGCGGATTGTTCTACCCGAGATGTAGTACTGTTCTATATCGCGAACATCGAGTATTTAGTTTATATGGCGCCGCCCGCGGCCGAGAGACACTTGCAGTGTTTTCCTCGAGAAGGGACGGCGGAGCTATAGAATAACGTTAGTGTATTGGTCCCGAGTGTAGCAGGGACGGCGGAGCTATAGGCTAACGTTAGTGTAGTCAGGGCTGTACAGTGCGATATAATGTTGCGGTTGTAATTTCATTAGACAGACCAGCGCGGACCTTTAATAACATGTAATTTAATTGACACGAGCAAAGAGCTAACGGTAGCTGCCAAGGTATCCATTAGGATTATGCTAAGCTAACTTGGAAAACGGTCAAAGCGGACTCCACAAGACTAGTTCCATTCGTGAGGAAAGGGGGTGGGTTATATTGACAACGCTTGACAACAGCAGTTTAAACATAACTTCATATTTATTGGTTATTCGTTTCTGTATAATATACAGTGTATATCATTCAATTTCCATCTCCGTGTGTCTCCATCTCCATCTCTTCCTGTTTACATTCGAGTGTGACGTCATCGCCTACGGCAGCTTAGACGATCAAAACGCGAACCTAGAACAAAACCCGAGGGGGGGGGGGGGGGGGGGGGCTGGCTCTCTTGTTCATTCTCGCCCCCTCTCTCTCTCTCTCTACATTCAATGATTTAAAGTAGCCAAACGTTACAGACAGTATAAATACTAACTGGATAGTTGATGATATAAACATTTAATTTCATTATCTGAAATATTCTAAAATCATTAAGTCTGCTATAAGCCATTATACCTTTGTGTGTGATTATTATTTTCTCACAGTAGGGTGTGTATATATATACTAGAGCTGGGCCGTTAACGGCGTTAACGTGCTGCGTTAACGCTATACTAGTATCGCGCGATAATATAATTAACGTATTAATAATTTTTTTTTTTTTTTTACATTTTTTTTTTTTTACCTTTATTTACCCAGGGTAGGTTCGCTGAGCACAGATGCTCTTTTTCAGGAACGCCCTGCTTCACATTCACACAGTTCCATTCACACCTGGGAGCTGCCCAGTACAACCACAGTTGACACCATTGGCCACTGAGCAACTCCACTGGAGCAGTTGATTCAAGCCATGTCACATAGTTCAAGTTTGAAATGATTCTTTCTGTTTTGCTCCTGAGAGTGTGCTAGATACTGTACTGTACTGGTAATATTATTTATTTGTGTTAACTTCTGAATAAAACTACTTATTAAACACAAGTACATCTTATTGAACATTATTTTGATATTTCATTACCAATTATCATAGCAAAACAGCTTTTTCAAACAGTCTGTAATGCATTTTGGAAACGGGAGATGGGCTCATGGTGTAATGGGCCACCTGGCCTGAGAAACATAAGGAGGAAAGAAAAAGTAAGGACTTACTTCTGGTCATTATTTGGGTAGAACACACATATTTTGAATGCCTTCGGCATTTTTTTTTATTTCTTTGAGCCATTTTAATCTAGATTAATCTAGATTAAATCCAGGATTGCAGATAGATTAATCTAGATTAAAAAAATTAATCTATGCCCACCTCTAATATATACATATATATATGTGTGTGTGTGTTTGGCTAAAGTGGATAGAAAACACAGTACTGTGTAAAAGTCTTAGGCACCCAAGAGTTTTTATATAAATTGTCTTAGATGTAAATAATTTTTTTTATTAGTGTGTCAGTAGACTACTCTTAGTACATTTTCATTAAATTATTTTTTAAAGCATCTTCATGGTTTAATAATGCAAACATATGTTGCAGGGACTTATTATAATCATCATATTGGCATGACTGTATGCATCAAAGGGTTAAATCAAGCATTTTTAAGTGATTTCGAGGAAATGTCAAAATATCGCGATATATATCGTGTATCGCGATATGGCCAAAAAATATCGCGATATCATTTAGAGGCCATATCGCCCAGCCCTACTGGAGTATGGGGTTTTGATGATGCACCTGAATGTAATGCTATCCAGAACCGTGCCATGAGATACTTCTTGGGAGTCCATAAATATACACCAAAAGGGGTTATAGAAGGGGACATGGGGACATGCTTGGTCAAGCAAAAAGGTGAAATGGTTAGTTTATGGAACTGCCTGGTCCAGCTGCCAGATGACAGGGTGACAAAAAAAGATATTTAATTGGGACAGAGCACACGGTCATCCCTGGTCAAGAGCGATGTCCATGATTTTTTCTTCTGCTGACTTAAGCATGATTTTTATGAACAATCTGCAGCGTAAGGTTCACATAATTAAAACAAAATTATCAACAATCCATCAGGATAAGTGGAAGGTGGAGATATGGAAAAAACCTAAACTTAGAAAATATGTTGTAATTAAAAATGAGTATTTTACTGAACCTTATGTAATGTTAAACTTAAAGAGAAGACGGAGGTCTCTGTGTGCCCAGCTGAGGTCTGGCACCCTGCCATTGGCTGTGGAAGTGGGTAGATTCCAAGGTAAACCTGAGGAGGAGCGGTTGTGTGTTCTCTGTGATCTGGGAGTGGTGGAAGATGAATACCGATTTGAGGAGGGCTTTATTTGAGTAAATTCAAATTGTAAATCCGGATTTGTTTTGGCAGTCTGAGAGTTGTATGTTGAGTTGTTTTTTTGTGGAGGATATCTTCAGTTTTGCAGGATTTTTGGAGACAGCATGGCACTTGAGACAAAACACACTATATCCCATATCAGGGGTCGGCAACCTGCGGCTCCGGAGGCCGCATGCGGCTCTTTAGCCAATCAGCTGCGGCTGTTTTTTTTATTTCTTTTTTGTTCTCTTATTTTGGAGATTGATGTCATACTGTGACACTGAAATGAAAAAATATTTCATCAACTAAAATATTTAGTCAACAAAAATATTTCATCAAATAAAATATACAGTACGTCACACCCCGCGCCTCTCCCTGCCGTATGCAAGTGGCTAATCTTGAGTTTCCGACCCCCCAGTAAGCTAACCATGGATAAATCCAAAAAAAGGAAAGTCTGAGGGAAATAGAGGGTTTAATTCAGCGTGGACAGATTAATTTGCTTTCACGACTAACGATACAGGCTTACCTGTATGCCTGATATGTGGTGCGAAATTTGCGAACAACAAAAAATTTACTTTTTCTTTTATAGATTTTCCACAAATAAGGGAAGGACTCAAATAGAGCTGCATAGTTCAGGGTTTTATTTCAAAGTAGGTCTACAGATGCCAGTGTTTTTTCTCCTTTTCTGTGTTTTATTTCAAAGTAGGTCTACACATGGTAGTCTTTTTTCAAAGTAGACTACTTTTTATTTTATAAATGTTCCACAAATAAGGGAAGGACTCAAATATACCTGAATAGTTCAGGGTTTTATTTCAAAGTCAGTCTACAGACACCAGTGTTTTGTCTCCTCTTCTGTGTTTTATAAAAAAAAATAGGTCTACACAGCCAGTATTTTTTCTCCTCTTCATAAGAGTTTGAGGTTTTCCTTTGTTATAACAGGTAAAAACAGCAATAAAAAGTCAAACATTTTCTTTTTTTGCTTTATAATTCCATTAATGCAACAAACTGTGTGCTATAAGTATAATAATAAATCGCAAATTACTTTGGGTATGCAATTGTCAGGCATTTTATGCTAAATGTGGGGTATGCTTGGGGATATATAAAACGTTATACACTGTGTTATCTTCATTTTAAGGGTAAATAGGTTGTGCGGCTCCCTGAAAATTTTATTTTGTGGGAGGGGGGAAAAGTGGCTCTTTTGATAGTAAAGGTTGCTGACCCCTGTCCTATATAATTGTATATGAATTCCTCTTGTTTCTTTGTTTACATACATTGCTTACAGCTTGTGTTATATTACGTTTTATTGTATTTAATTTTTTTGTGACCATCTTGGTCTATATGTCATAATTTGTCAAGTAATTTGTCAAGTATACTATTATATACTTATTGTTTATGTGTCTTGTAAGCCCATATGGGCTGGGCATACACCTGTATGTAAGACACGGAAATAAAAAACAATCAATCAAAAAAGTATTAACAATAGTAGTAATTACAGCAGTAGTAATAACAGTAGTATTAATAACAAATCAAATGTATTTGTAAGGCCCGACAACACACATTAATGTCCCCATGGGCCGGACACGTCTTCTTTAAACAAGTCAAGAAGAAACATCACAATAAATGGAGAACAAAACAAAAAACACCATGAAATCCTAAATAAAATGTAAAATAAATGAATGCAACACTCCCAGACAGACCCCACACGAAGGTAAGGAAAAACTCACTAAAAACCTAGCAATAGGAAAAAAGCACCACAGGCAGTGTGGAGGAGAGAAACCTTAGAAGGGCCGTTCAAGGGGGGGATCTCCCTTCTTAGATGTCGGTGATAGTAGTGTTGCTATAAAACAGGCAAAACAGTTGGTAAGTATGTACATAATATGTGTAATGAAACACAAATATGTACATGCAATAGCAACTGGGATACATAAGGACATTTTGAAAGATTGAAAATAGAATAGAGCTGATGACGGATCCATTTGAGGTATGGGGGCGACGTAGAGAGGATCACATCCTCCCGGCCATCACCACGGGACGTCCACCACCAACCTCTACTGTCTTTAACTATGAATGAACACAACACTCTAACTTACCATCTATACCAGTAGTAGTAATAGCAGTAGTAGTAATTACAGTAGTAGTAATAACAGTACCGGTAGTAGCAATTTCTACTGCAGCAGCAGTCCTTGTCATCCTTGTCTCCTCCAGTCCCCCTCTTCAGATATTATTCCCTGTGCAGATAAAACATTTTGGATATTCATTACTTCTGGGTCGAAGGCTCCATTTAATGTCCTCGGCCTGCGAAACCGCATGTTGAAACTGTCTGTAGTGTCGCTCAGGTGAATCCATGCGCTTCCAGTCCCTGTGGCGACAGGGTCAGGTCAGGCGGGTTGCGTGGGAAACAGGCGTGGGGGGGGGGGGGGGGTGAGGCGGGGAGGGGGGCTCGTACAGAAGCGTCTTTAGGAAGGGAGCCAGGGAGGTTATCTCCCATCTTCCACTGGGGCAGAGTCAGTTTATTGTTTTACCTTGGGTTCCTGAAATTGAAAATGTTCTGGAATCTTGGAATTACGTCTTGTTAGATTGAGCCGGCGGAGAGGCACTCTACTCAGTGTTGATGTTGTAGAACACAGAGGAACACAGAGGGACCCTCAAATAACTCTGTCTCTCTCGCTCTCTCGCTCTCCCCCTCTCTCTCTGTTTCTCTTTTTTGCTGCTTCACTGACTGCTTGTCTGCTTTTATTCTTACACTTACATCACTGCTACTGGATAAAAAAAAACTTGCTTTTATAATTGCACTGAAGAACCATGTATGTCAGTTTAGAATTTTCTTGGACAGCCCATGTATTTACAGTTGTAAAATCAATCCAAATCACTTGGAGTGTGAATGTGATGATGTAACACTAGAAAGTACTCAGCCTCTACTGTCTTTAACTATGAATGAACACAACACTAACTTACCATCTTTAGATAATAAAGTAATTGCCAACTTTTCACATGTATTTTTTCACATGTATCTTAATTTACCTTAATCCCTTACAATATTGAATAATAGTGACTGTTAAATAATACTGATGTCTTAGAGTTTACCCATATAACTGTATGATAGCATATGTACAATAATGCTGTGTACACACATCTGCCTGTATATACCTGCATATAATTATTTTTGAATACCTGTATATACTATATCTATATCTGTATATATCCCTTACTGTACCTACTCTTACTAGTTCTACCGCTGGCCAGTATGACTTAGTACCATAGTGTTTTTATTATACCTGTATCACTGTACACAATACTATAACACTGTACATACATGACTATCATTAATACTCAGTAGCACTCATTTATATACAGTATACTCCAGGTACATTTGCACTCTGGTTAGATGCTAACGTCTTTTCATTGTACTGTAATTGTGCTGTATGACTACAATACATGTGAATCTAATCTAATCTAATGTGTTGTGTTTCAGCGATCCACCAGAGGCTGGAGTCCGACGGCACAGAGAGGGTGGAGGGATCCATGACCCAAAGTCTCGAGAATGTCCTCAACAGTAAGATTCTAGATTTTAAATGTCCATAAAACCCCCAAAAATCCTTGAGGAATATTTGAACGGCTTTTGTGGTACGAAAATTCCAAACAAACTACAATTTTTAACCTGACTGGGCTTAAGGGCAAATCATTGTCATCCTTCGCTTGCCAAACCACATTTTTGCTGATTAATTGCTTGTTTTTGATGAGTAAGCGGGAAAGAATCTCAGTTTCTTCAATTCATGTACTTTTTTTTGCTAATTTGGAGAAGCTCTTATCCTGCGCAGTAGAAGTTCAAATTTGGAAAGTCCGGCAACATTTGTAGCCAAAAGGTTTCTAGTACCAAAATTGAAATGAGCTAAATACATAGATTCAAATTCACACGGTCAATCCACTAGAAATAGTCATGGAAAACATTTGTACATCTCATGTTTTTATTCATTTATATTCAAGTTAAGGTTGGGTTCAATTAGTCATGTTTTGGAACCGCCTCAGAGATTTGTTCAGCTCTCAGTGTAACAAATCATTTCCGCCTCTCTCTCTCTCCTCTCCAACTCCCCTCAACCTCAATAACCTTTGATATTAACTTATTTATGGTTTTGTAAATTTACTTAAAACATTGCTGAAAGAATTATGTTGTTACTACACTGAGAAAAAAGTTATAAAAGCAACACACATACTTTACACAAGAACACCCCCCCCCCCCCCAAATAATTGCCTAAAAATATATATTCGATAAGGAATTTGATTCGATAAGCACATTCTATAATTTACTTGGAGCCTTCAATCAAGACATGCCAGGACATCATTTTTTTATATATATATATATATATATATATATATATTCCTTCTCCAAGAAGGAACGTGACAGATGATATTCATTATCCCTCCTCTCTCGTGTTTGTCTTTTTTAGGAAGTTATGTTTCCGAAACATTTCCTTTTAAAAGCACCACCTACTTAACAGACAATCTGATTATGAGGATAGATAGAGTACGGTTTCACCTCCTCCTCCCCCCCTCTCCTCCTCCTCCTCCTCCTCCCCCTCCCCCTCCTCCTCATCCTCCCCTCCCTCCTCCGCCTCTTCCCCCTCCTCCCCCTCCCCCTCCCCCTCCTCCTCCTCCTCCCCTCCCCCTCCTCCTCCTCCTCCTCCTCCTCCTCCTCCTCCTCCTCCTCCTCCTCCTCCTCCTCCTCCTAGCCACCCACCTTTCAGTCTCTCCTAAATGATCACATACACAAACACACACACTGGACACCGCCATAGACATTACACACATACTAAGGCCGTGACGGTATGGAATATTTCTTACCGCGGTGCAAAAAGCAACATATCCCCGCGGTTCAGGGTTTACCGGGGTTTACCAAATAAATAAATATGCATGCGGTGATGGGCGGTGAGGTCAGTTGTTTGGGAGGCACTGGCTGCCAGATTCACTCACGGTAAACCTTGGTGGTGATAACAACATAATTGTGACTACAATGAATGAATCTTTATTTCGACCATGATAAAAAAAATTAAAACAAACAACGAAAAGATATACATATCACTGTTCGAAAAGGAGTAGGAAGAAGCCTAAGCTTATCATGCCCTACCCCTATCTGCCACTTCCAACATTAATTAATACTTAAATTATATAATGGAGGATATCCACATTGCCAATAATTCTTCATTCTTAACATTGAAAACAACATAAAATAAATGAATAATATCAGTATCTATAATGTAGTACAAAATAAAAATAAAACGACAGCTTAGAATCCAGAAGAGTGATAATAGTCACCTCCCCTTTCCTCTTTTTGGTAATTTGCAAATATCATTCCTTTATAAAAAGTTAAATAGAGCAATATTTCTGCTTTCCTTAATTTTATCTTCTAGCACATTCCACACAGTTACTCCATAGGATGATATGCACCTGCTCCTGAGATTCTACCTCCAATACAGTTTATAGTCGAACCAAGCTCTGCATACACCAAAACAATATTCATTTAATTGAAAGGCTATAGATAACGTTTATATTCAGATTCAAATATATTTTTTACCTACATTTATTGTAACATATATTATGACCAATAGGGCATATAGACCCTCAAATGCACCTTTGTTTATATTG
>NW_028169921.1:22500-29345 GCF_963971535.1 Notolepis coatsorum
CGACCAGAAGAGATACATCAGGTCTCTCTCTCCACACAACCACTGTCCTCCACACGTTACATCTAGCTGCACGACCAGAAGAGATACATCAGGTCTCTCTCTCCACACAACCACTGTCCTCCACACGTTACATCTAGCTGCACAACCAGAAGAGATACATCAGGTCTCTCTCTCCACACAACCACTGTCCTCCACACGTTACATTTAGCTGCACGACCAGAAGAGATACATCAGGTCTCTCTCTCCACACAACCACTGTCCTCCACACGTTACATCTAGCTGCACGACCAGAAGAGATACATCAGGTCTCTCTCTCCACACAACCACTGTCCTCCACACGTTACATCTAGCTGCACAACCAGAAGAGATACATCAGGTCTCTCTCTCCACACAACCACTGTCCTCCACACGTTACATTTAGCTGCACGACCAGAAGAGATACATCAGGTCTCTCTCTCCACACAACCACTGTCCTCCACACGTTACATCTAGCTGCACGACCAGAAGAGATACATCAGGTCTCTCTCTCCACACAACCACTGTCCTCCACACGTTACATTTAGCTGCACGACCAGAAGAGATACATCAGGTCTCTCTCTCCACACAACCACTGTCCTCCACACGTTACATCTAGTTAGGGCTGACCTCGACTAGTCGAATAGTCGAGTAATCGATCGAAAGGAGCCGTAGTCGACTGCCAACATCTTAGTTGAATGCAAACAAATAAACAATTATAATTATTGTTATTTTTAATTTTTGTAATCATTCTTTCCAAAAGCAAAGAGGCCTAGAAGCGTGGCTAACGCTAATGGCGCACATACCAGCGTGGCTAACTGACTAAGAAAACAGGCACAGAGGCACTGAAAGAGGATTTCACCCGTCTAATGAACACACTATCATATCAAGATGTATCCATCAGTGGACAAGAAGCCTTCAGTCGACTCCTTCAGACATTACTGTAACTCATTCAGCGCCGGAGCTTAATCCGCGAGATGGCGCTAGTACACCACCGCTGTAAGTCAATGGGGGGACTGCGAGATTTGCGAGTCCTTAAAATATATCTTAAATTATAGCTATGGGTCTAATACACACGTAGATTATCAGTGAGTTGCTTCCAGTCAACATGTACAAAACGGATTGTTTTTTCATCGGTACATTTCCATTTTATACCGTTTTGAATATGAGTATAGTTTGGGTGCTTCTGAGTAATTCCAGCGAAAGACGCGATAATAGCGTTTTAGTGGAATACACTAAACATGTTGTAATGTTTCGCCTGATTATCGAATCTTCCTGAAATCAACGCTAGATCATCATTATTATCCTTCCTCGTGCAAGCATGCAATGTGGTTTAGACCAGCGCCCCCCCCCCCCCCCCTGCTGCCACCAATGGCACACAGCCACACATACACACACAGAGACAGCGTCGATCGGGGTAGAGATAAATATCAGATCAACGATCAAATTTATATATAGTGTTCTTACCTTGTATCTGATGTAATGCAAAAGAAAGAATCCAATTATCTGATCGCCATTCCAAATACTGCTCGTGGAGGTCCGTACCACATTTAGGGCTGTACCGAATGTCATTTTTTAACATTCGAAGCTTCTATTGAAGCTTCGAATGTCTATAAAAAAAAAGAATTTCATGAAAAAATATTTATTTTTATTTTATTTTTTCAAACTAAATCCTCAATTTGAATAAAGTGATTAATCTGATTAAATTAGTCTTTTTTCTTTTATTAAATCAACTTTATTTATCAGTTTCGTCAACATAAATAATCCAATAAGGACACGGTTGGTATGAAAGTGATGGTGACGTCTTATATTATAATATTAGTGTAGCCTAATCTTTAACTGCAACTGTGAAGAAAACCCCCATTGGTTTAAACAGATTGAATAGATAAAAAAATAAAAATAATAATAATTTATTAAAAATAAAAAATTTGAATGTTGATTTAGAATTCGAATGTCAACATTATGATCAAAGCTTCGAAGCATTCGGTACAGCCCTAACCACATTACCGACCGTTTCACAATGATGGGCGGGCGGGGTTACTGTTCCAATGCATCGTTGTATCTGCCTACCTCGCCTGAGTATTTAAACTCAGTATTTCTGGGACTGCTCGGATCTCCCTCCCTCTCTGTTCTCTCTCTGTTCTCTCTCTGTTCTTTCTCTCTCTCTCTGTTCTCTTTCTCTCTGTTCTCTTTCTCTGTTATCCCTCTCGCTCTGTTCTCTCTCTCTGTTCTCTCTGTTCTCTCTCTGTTCTTTCTCTCTCTCTCTGTTCTCTTTCTCTCTGTTCTCTTTCTCTCTGTTATCCCTCTCGCTCTGTTCTCTCTCTGTTCTCTCTGTTCTCTTTCTCTCCGTTCTCCCTCTCTTTCTGTTCTATCTGTTCTCTCTTTCTGTTCTCTGTTCTCTTTCTCTCTGTTCTCTCTCTCTTTCTGTTCTCCCTGTCTCTCTCTGTCTCTCTGTTCTCTCTCTGTTCTTTCTCTTTCTGTTTTCCCTCTCGTTCTGTTCTCTCTCTTTCTGTTTCTATTTCTTCCCCTCATTCCCCTCTTTCTCTTCCCCTCTTTCTTCCTCCATCCATCCATCCATCCATCCATCCATCCATCCATCCATAGTTGTGGTCAGTGTTGGTTTATTGTTGTTAAGACTGAGTGGTGAGGAACAGAGAGAATCGGCCCTCGACCACACAGTCCATCTTTCATCCTGCTGCATTAGGCCTGGCTCTGAACGCCCCCTCAGCTCCTGTTTACTCTCTGCACGGAGGGTGGGGGGGTGGGGGGGGGGTGATTCTGTGTGTGTGTGTATAAGTGGTCATTTATAGGTTTGCGCATGCTGTACGTGTCTGTTTATGTGCAAGTGTGTATGTGCGTGCATATGTCTGTATGTGTATTATGATGGGCTGGATACAGGGTTAGGTGTCTGGAAGAGTGAACACAGGGTGAGGACATAATGTACTGTAGTTTAGTAAATTAGAATGTTTGGTTGACGAGCTGAGCTGTGTGTGTGTCTGTGTGTGTGTGTATATGCTTGTACATGGGCGTGTGTACATGTTCATGCGTGTGTATGTCGGAGGGTTCGAAATTAACGGGGGCTTGGGGCAAAATGCCCTCGAAAATTGACCAAATGCCCTCGAAAATCAGTTAAGGGGGGCAATAAAAGCCCCCGACAGTTTACTAATTATATATATAATTATATATATGCTCTACAGTGCGAGCATTTCCCCCGTATTTGCCCCTAATAATATGTGTGTGTGCGCGAACCGGAAAAATCATTTACTTGCAGAGTGAAGATTACAAAACAGCTCCGCTGTTAATAGTTAAGAAACTGGACTGAAATTCAGTTTTTGGGTGGAATGCAAAGAGGGAGGGAGGCGGGGCCCGCTGCGTGTTAAGGGTGCTTGAGGTGCGAACACAGACAGACAGACAGAGAGCTCTGCTTTTCAGCAAGCATGCATAGTGCTGTGTAACATTAAGTTACACTGCTATCTTAACGTTAGCAAGCTAAGCATCTGCATAGCGCGACCTGTGTAACGTTAAGTAACTTGTGTTCGGCGGGGAAAGACCGTTCCATTTGTAACACAACTCCAAAGAATAACATCCAAATGATACCGATGCGCATTTCCTTCATTCCACAGCACTGAGCGCGCAACGTATTTCATTGATCGATCTGACAACAACACAACTTGCCCTCAGGGACAATCATATTTAATCTATTTATAGAGTATGTATGTATTATTTACAGATAATTGAAGGTACCTCAAAACATGAAACCAAGCCATGTCACACATCGTGTGTGTGTGTGTGTGTGTGTGTGTGTTACTTGAACAATTGTCACTCTGCTCCTAAATTTCTGTGTGCTCCTAAATTTGTATTTAGATTTTATTTATTAACATTTTATTTAGGAGCACATGTGCTCCTTGGGAAAAAGGTTAGCGTAGAGCCCTATATATGGAGACATTAACATTACGTTATCAAACATAGGGACGAAGACTGTAAAAAAAAGTGTCAACAATGTTTTATAATCTTTATGTTAATTTTCATTATAAAAATGTTGTGCCCCCGAAATACAAAAAAAAGCCCCCGAAAATCAATTAAGGGGGGCAAAAAAAGCCCTTGAATTTTTTTTTTAATTTCTAACCCATGTACGGTTGTGTAGGGCACTTAATTGTGTGTGTGTGTGTGTGTGTGTGTGTGTGTGTGTGTGTGTGTGTGTGTGTGTGTGTGTGTGTGTGTGTGTGTGTGTGTGTGTGTGTGTGTGTGTGTGTGTGTGTGTGTGTGTGTGTGTGTGTGTGTGTGTGTGTGTGTGTGTGTGTGTGTGTGTGTGTGTGTGTGTGTGTGTGTGTGTGTGTGTGTGTGTGTGTGTGTGTGTGTGTGAGTGATATGGGTACCTGTAATGTGCTGTACTTTTCTTAATTGGAGCATATGGTTGGCAGCTGATTTATGTGTATGATACTAGCAACACACGTGTGTGCTCTTCTTCAGACTGTGTGCATGCGTGTGTGTGTGTGTGTGCGTGCATGCGCGCCAAACAACTAACATCATTCTGTTGAGTTTCTGCTGTAATACACATCATGTTGAGGCTCTGGGCTGCAGTATCTCTACCGTATGTATAGTATGTAGAATTTGTACATGATTGTGGACAAGAGGTGCAGTTTGAATGAATGTACACTAAGTATAAGTATCCTCTGATTCATACTTATATTAAGCTGCTGGCCACAGACTACTATCCTCTGATTCATACTTATATTAAGCTGCTGGCCACAGACTACTATCCTCTGATTCATACTTATATTATGCTGCTGGCCACATCCTACTATCCTCTGATTCATACTTATATTATGCTGCTGGCCACATCCTACTATCCTCTGATTCATACTTATATTATGCTGCTGGCCACATCCTACTATTCTCTGATTCATACTTATATTATGCTGCTGGCCACATCCTACTATCCTCTGATTCATACTTATATTATGCTGCTGGCCACAGACTACTATCCTCTGATTCATACTTATATTATGCTGCTGGCCACATCCATTCATACTTATATTATGCTGCTGGCCACAGACTACTATCCTCTGATTCATACTTATATTATGCTGCTGGCCACATCCTACTATCCTCTGATTCATACTTATATTATGCTGCTGGCCACAGACTACTATTCTCTGATTCAGTTAGAATGGAGCAATCATTTTAATTGTTTCCAAAACACAACACCCTTGTTGCAACATTGTTTCATTTAATTAGAAAGAAGAAAGTCAGATAGACTGTCTAACTAGACTGTGATTCAGATTCAAACCTTTATTTATTCTCTAAAAGGACAATTGAGGTCACCCTCATTTTCAATGTCGTCGACACTTAGACATTTCAATGCATAAATTGTTTTTATAATATAATAATAAATCATCTAAAATAAAAATAAAAATCTATCTATATAGCACCTTTCACACATGGACCGCAGCCAAAGTGCCCCAGAGCAAATAGCATAAAATGAACATAGGCATAAAATGAGTATACGGTTGACAGAATAAAAACAATGCATAAAGTGTAGACATAAGAATAGGTATAAAAGACAATAAAAGTAGTGCAACGTAGAATGTGCTGACTTAATAATAGGCATAAAATAAGTACAATAAGTACAGTGTTGCTCGAAGGCATGTGAACCCCCCCGGAACAGCCAATCCCCCAAACACCCCACACATCAATCCCCATCCAAGACCCTCCCCCCCGATAAAGCGTGTCATAAGTGATAAAGAGATGAAGTGGGAGAGGCCGTCTAAACAGACTGATAAAGAGATGAAGTGGGAAAGGCCGTCTAAACCAGGGGTTCCCAAACTTTTCAGGCCGGGGCCCAGAAAATAAGGCGTCAGAGAGCCGCGGCCCGCCCAATGCACATCGTCTGGCTTTTTTTTTTTTGCCAGGCGACCGATTTTTTAAGCCAAATATCACTTCAATCCTATTAAGTTAGTTCAAGTTAGTTATTAATTTATATGTGCTATTTATGAGAGGGCTAACTTGTTGCAAAATAATAATGATAATAATAATAGCCTCATTCAAATACTATTGTTGCTTCGGTTGTTTTCAGCGTTTTATGTGCATAATCTGTTATTTAGTTTGAAATGTTCGTTGAAATAAGTAGATTTTTCGTTTTTGTTTATTTATTAAGTTAATATAAAACCATATAGTCACATTTTAGAATACAATAGAAAATAAGTTTAGAATACAACTAGAAACACTGTCCTGGCCTGCTTCTAAGTTCAGTGGCCTGACAAAAAAAATAAAAATAAAAAAAAAATTTTTTTTTTTTTTTTTTTAAATCATCTCGCGGCCCATCCGTGGCTGCTCGCGGCCCACCTTTGGGTCGCGACCCCGACTTTGGGAACCACTGGTCTAAACAGACTGTGATAAAGTGACTGTGTAGCCTGACCATGTAAGCTTATATAATAATCTACTGCCACCTACAGGAATAGCAGGGAAACAGTAATTCCAGAGGCAGTGAATAATGTGAAAGACATGATGAACCAGACATGTAACATTTAGAAGAACAGTGAGTTTCTGGGCGGATATATACCGGACGTTGTGCAGAACCAATGCCCACCTCTCAGCCAATCACCTTTTGAGTATTCACACACGCCGTTGAAATAAAGGGTTCACAAAATGTGTCTGTAGCCTATTGTATTGCACTTTTATTTTTTATATATTTGGTAGTCAAGCTAATGTGTGTGTGTGTGTGTGTGTGTGTGGCAGGTATCTCTCGGACCTGCACGCTCCAGGGGACCCTGCCTGGCAGTGTATCTACGCTCAGCACAAGTGGATCCTGCAACTGATGGAGAACTGCA
>NW_028169920.1:0-45000 GCF_963971535.1 Notolepis coatsorum
GACTTATATTAATAGGATATATGTCTCTAATTCTCATATTGGCGAATTCTTCCAATTCTCCTCTCACAATATTCACCCTCACTGAACTGAGTCATCTGAAAATGTGCATATCTGTGATGTCAGAGATTTCTCAGCTGCATAATAATGTGGCAGTTGATGTGGCAGTTGGCACCAGGCCACACAGTGGTTGGAGCCCAGCCTCAAAACGGCTTAAGATCTTGAGGTAGAAAAATGCGGTTTTTAGTACTTGATTAGAAATACAAAACAATGCATTTTTTTTGAAAAAAACCTAGGTGTTCCATAGACTCACAGGAATTGTGTAAAAGTGCCCAAATAGTGACAAGAAATAGTAAAATAGTTCCCCTTTAACATTTTTTAAATAAACATTATTTTTTTAAATGGCTACAAGTGATTTTGTAATTTTGCAACCGTGGGTCTCACAGGGTACTTTTAACCCTGTGAGGCCCAAATAAAAAAGACATTAGCAACTTCAGAGGCCAGAGGGTGAGACCTATAAACACATGAAGGGTGCCGTGACTGAAAAAAAAAGGTTGAGAAACGCTGGTATATGGTGTGGCTCTTTGTGGTACCACAGTCATTTTTTTGTGGCTCTTAGTCCTCTGACTGGTTGGCCACCCCTGCCCTAGAGACTTTAGAGAACCCCATTCCTGTGCAATCTCTCCCCTCCTCCCCTCCGTCACACGTTGCTGTGCAATCTCTGGACGGTCAACATCTAGGTGATGGGCTCATCACCCAGCGCACGGCGCTGCTGTGTCTGCAGGTGGCTGGGGGTGAGTGGGAACTATTGTATTTTTTTGTTTGTTGATATGTCTCCCCATTTACCCATTGTTCTGGGCCACCCCTGGCTGGCAGCTAACAACCCTAGCATTAACTGGTCGACGGGAGTGAACTTTCATTGGATAGGGGTGTTGAGCCGGTTTCCACTGAAGGTTCACCCACTCTGTTTTCTTCTCTCCCCTTGTCTTTCTCCAGGATGGCCGTTGGCGTTGCTGAGTCTACAGTACTTCCTAATTCCGATTTAACGGGGGTCCCCGAAATTTACTGGGATCTGGCAGAGGTCTTTAGTAAGACGTGTGCCAAAGCACTGCCACCTCATAGACCCTACGACTGTACCATAGATCTTCTACCTGGTACCACTCCGCCCCGCGGTCGCATGTTTTCTCTCTCTCGCCCTGAGAGAAACTGAGAGCTGTCTATGAACACCTATTCAGGAAGCACTGGTCGCGGGGCACATACGTCCGTCTACCTCCCCTGCAGGCGCTGTTTTTTTTTGTACATAAAAAGGATGGTAGCCAGCATCCTTTCATTGATTATAGGGGGATTAAACAACGTTTCCATCAAGAACCGCTACCCTCTACCTCTTTAGAGAAGACCACAGGTCTTAATGTATACGTAGATGCATACAATCTGGTCAGGATTAGGGAGGGGGACGAGTGGAAATCTGCGTTTAACAGGCCCAATGTACCTAATCAATGAAAGGATTAGGGAGGGGGACGAGGGGAAATCTGCGTTTAACAGGCCAATGGGCATTATGAGTATTTAGTCATGCCCTTTGGTTTAGCTAATGCTCCGGCAGTTTCCAAGCCCTGGGTTAACGACGTGCTGCGGATTTAATTGGGGTGTCAGTGTTTGTGTACTTAGATGACATCCTAATTTTTTCTCGCGATATTGTGCAGCACCAAATGCATGTTTTCGTGAGGTGCTACAGCGTCTCCTCAGCTTCAGCTATCTCTTAAGGCAGAGACGTGTGTGTTTCACACTGACACCGTTTCCTTCCTGGGGTTGTGTGACGAAGGGTGATCTTCGCATGGAAGGTGAGTGCAGTCTTGGAAGGAATTACAACGGTTTTTGGGCTTTGCAATTTGTACAGGCATTTATTCGCAATTTCAGCGCCTTAGTCAATCCTCTGACAGCTCTCACTAAGGCCCCTTTCCTTGGCTTTGAATGGTCGCCTCGGAGTCAGCCTTCTGCGACCTTAAACGTCGGTTTACCTCCGCCCCTGTACTGATCCGCCACGATTCAGAGGCTACGTTTATAGTGGAGGTGAATGCCTCTGACATCGCGGTGGGGGGGTGATCTCTCAGAGATGTTTAAAGGACGGGAAAGTGCATCCTTGCTCTTTTCTTTCGCGCCGGCTGTCTCTGGCCGGGCGTAACTACGACGTGGGTAATCGGGAGTTGTTGGCAATCAAATTGCCACTGAAGGAATGGTGACATCGGTTAGAGGAGGCGGCACACCCTTTCATTGTTTGGACTGATCATAAGAACTTGGCTTACATCCAGGGGCTAAACACCTTAACGCTCGCCAGGCCAGGTGGGCGTTATTCTTCACTCGATTTCGATTTTCCATCTCTTACCGGCCTGGTTCCAAGAACGTCAAGCCTGACGCTCTGTCACGCCAGTTTGACCCTCCGGACCGGGAGGAGAAGCCCCATCCTATTATTCCACAGGCCTTATTTTGGCTCCCGTGTCATGGGGCATAGATAGGGTGGTAAGATCGGCTCTGGCACGGGAGCCCGATCCCGGTGGGGGTCCTCCGGGGCGGATGTATGTGCCCAAGGCTGCACGCTCACGACTGCTGCAGTGGGCACATACCTCTTCACTCACCGGCCACCCTGGGGCCGCCAGGACCCTGGAGTTTATCCGTAGGAGGTTCTGGGGGTCGACAGAGGAGGGGGATACGCGTTCCTTTGTGGCGGCCTGTCCGGTGTGCGCGCAGTAAGACCTCTCGCCGTGCACCGGCGGGTCTCCTCTGACCGCTTCCTATTCCTAATTTTGGTGGTAGTGGATCGCTTCTCCAAGGCGCCGGCTCGGCTCCGGTTTTTCCGTCCTGGGCAGCGGGTTTGGCTTTTCCCCCCATGATCTCCCTCTCCGGGTGGATCCAGGAGCTAGCTGCCCGCTTCATAGGACCCTTTAGAGTGGTTCGTCGGGTGAACCCTGTGGCTTACAGGCTGCGCCCCCCCCCCCCCCCCTCTCTCTCTCTCTCTCTCTCTCTCTCTCTCTCTCTCTCTCTCTCTCTCTCTCTATATATATATATATATATATATATATATATATATATATATATATATATATATATATATATATATATATATATATATCTACCTCCCTCCTCCTATCTCTCTCCCTCCCCCCTCTCTCTCTCTCTCTCTCTCTCTCTCTCTCTCTCTCTCTCTATATTATATATATATAAATATACTTCCCTCCTCCTATCTTTCTCTCCCTCCCTCCCTCCCTCTCTCTCTCTCTCCCTCCCTCTCTCTCTCTCTCTATATATATAATTCCCTCCCTCCTATCTCTTCTCCCTCCCCCTCTCTCTCTCTCTCTCTCTCTCTCTCTCTCTCTCTCTCTCTCTCTATATATATATATATATAATATATATATATATATATATATATATATATATTATATATATATATATATATATATATATATATATACACATATACTTCCCTCCTCCTATCTTTCTCTCCCTCCCTCCCTCTCCCTCTCCCCCTCTCTCTCTCCTCTCCCTCTCTCTCACTCTCTCTCTCTCTCCCCCTCTCTCCCTCTCTCTCATTCATACCTCTTTGGCTCCTTTCCTTCCCTCACGGAGCAGATGGAGAGACAGAGTCTTGCGGAGCGAGGGAGGTCTGTCAGGTAGATGTCATAACTCAACCACTCGTTCCACCTAGAGAGAGAGAGAGAGAGAGGGAGAGAGAGACAGAGAAAGAGAGAGGGAGAGGGAGAGGGAGAGGGAGAGAGAGAGAGAGAGGGGGGGGGAGAGAGAGAGACAGAGACAGAGAGAGAGAGAGACAGAGACAGAGGGAGAAAGAGAGGGGGGGAGAGAGAGAGGGACAGAGAGAGAGAGACACAGAGAGAGAGAGAGAGAGACAGAGAGAGACACAGAGAGAGAGACAGAGAGCGAGAGAGAATGAGACAGAGACAGAGAGAGAGAGGCAGAGAGCGAGATAGAGAGAGAGAGAGAGACAGAGTAGAGAGAGAGAGGGAGAGGCAGAGAGGGACAAGGAGAGAGAGAGACACAGAGAGTGAGAGAAACAGAGAGAGAGAGAGAGAGAGGTTTTGTAAAACCAAGAATACTTCTGAATAATCGAAGTACAGACAAATGAATAATAATAATAATTGTGGATTTTAAACATTGGACATTATATCCCTGAACGGCCCTAATTCTCATTCCACATTTTGACCATCATTAGGGCCCTTAATCCAAGCCCCTAATACACGCCCCTAACCCACGCCCCTAATACACGCCCCTAATCCACGCCCCTAATCCACGCCCCTAACCCACTCCCCTAACCCACGCCCCCTAACCCACGCCCCTAATCCAAGCCCCTAATCCACGCCCCCTAACCCACGCCCCTAATCCAAGCCCCTAATCCACGCCCCTAATCCAAGCCCCTAATCCACGCCCCTAACCCAAGCCCCTAACCCACACCCCTAATCCACGCCCCTAATCCACGTCCCTACCCACGCCCTAACCCACGCCCCCTAACCCACGCCCCTAACCCACGCCCCTAACCCAAGCCCCTAACCCACGCCCCTAACCCACACCCCTAATCCACGCCCCTAATCCACGCCCTAAAACCCAAGCCCCTAATCCACGCCCCTAACCACGCCCCTAACCCACGCCCCTAACCCACGCCCCTAATCCACGCCCCTAACCCACGTCCCTAATCCACGCCCCTAACCCACGCCCCTAATCCACGCCCCTAACCCACGCCCCTAATCCAGGCCATGGAGGAGTAGTTCATGTTTCTAGATTCATGAGCAGAGAGCCAGCAGACCGGACGACATAGTGAAGCACATATAGGTATATAGGTAAACAGGTAGGGCTGGGTGATATGGCCTCTAAATGATATCACGATATTTTTTGGCTATGACACAATTCACGATGTACATCACGATATTTTTACATTTCCTCTAAAGCAGTGGTTCTCAAACTGTGGTATGCGTACCACTAGTGGTACTTGGTGGTACTTGAAAAACATTTACAAAAAAGCAAAAAAAAAAAAAAAAAAAAAAAAATGTGTTGCAGTCAGGCCACTGAACTTAGAAGCAGGCCAGGGTGTTTCTGGTTGCTGTGGCGCGATAGTTAGATAACCTAAGTGGGGAACAACCAGGAGATCACTGTGACAGAGATTAATGCAGTCTAAACAGTCATAAATCTTTAATTCAACTTCAGCCCTGATCATAACCATTTATCTTTAGATTTTTTGTAATGTCAGATAAAAAATGAAATACTCCCACTTTTCTGAAGAGTTGGTGTTAAATCTGACATTACAAAAAATCCATCAAAATCTGTGTTGCTGCTAATCATTGACACATGCCTAGCCTGTAATAATCCCCCCCATTTGCATTTGATATATTGAAAATATTTAACTTTTTGTGTGTTTTTTTGACAATAATTTGTGATGCCATCACACAAACTGGCATTTAAAGGGTAAACATTCAAAAATGTATTGAATATGTGTTTTCTTTTCTTTTTTACAATAATTTGTGATGCCCATCACAAACAATGGCATTTAAAGGGTAACAATTCAAAAATTCCTGCACCAGAATGCAGGAAATTAAGTTTTTGTAACAAAATAATTGTGTGTGTGTGTGTGTGTGTGTGTGTGTGTGTGTGTGTGTGTGTGTGTGTGTGTGTGTGTGTGTGTGTGTGTGTGAGAGAATGACGGAAAATTGCTTGCTGTGTGAGAGAGAGAGAGAGAGAGAGAGAGAGAGAGAGAGAGAGAGAGAGAGAGAGATAGAGAGAGAGAGAGAGAGAGATAGAGAGAGGGAATTAAGTACATTTGCTGAAATACAGTTGTTCTTAATTTTCTCACTTGCTATGTGAGAATGTTAGTTATTATGTTCTCAATGCCCCTTGCCATTGTATGAGTTGTGTGGAAGCGTTTGCTAGTTCTGTTTCGTTAAGGGGCTCAGCTTGGCATCACCTTACTGCACTATCTCGCGTACGTGCACGCGTACTGAATAAATTCCACAAATGTACCTCTAATACCAGTATTAGTCTGACCACACCCCTCATCAGCTTACCTTCATAAGCAGGTGTGTGGTCACCTGCTCTCCTCCTTCTCGCTTTCACCACAAGGAAAGTGCCTCGGTAGTACCCCACTTGACGTGTTTGTTAGTTGAAAAGAGTTGTGACTGGTTTACATTGTGCTTAACCTTTTCTTCTCTCACTTGTTGTATAAGAAAAGGTTTGGGTCATAATGTATTCCGCGGAGAGTAGACCCGCTAGACCTACTCTTCACCACCGGTTCTCCATTCCCGCCTCCGCCGTGCGCCTCGGTGCTGGGCTGTTGCCACTCTCGTGGTTGCCGACCCAGCCCGGGAGACTGCCGGTGGATAGTTTTCCTCACCGACGAGCCGAGGGTTCGGTGCCGTCGCTCCGGCGATGGCCTGATCTCGACTCTGGTTCCTCTGGTTCTGGGGAATCGCCCGTTGATGAACGGGGGATTGTTTTGGAGCCGGAGGATTTGCTCGCTCGCGTCGCAAGATGGTGGCGTGCAGACGCGAACGGCCTGGGTTTGGGGAATTGCTGGAGACCAGCGAGGACGCGTCCGACTCTGGATTTCTGATGGAAACTGAAGACTTCATGGAGGAGGCGGACGGGTTCTTGTATGATGGTCCCGTGGAGGAGAGTATCCCTCCTCCGGAGACCCCGGAGGGGGGAGAAATGGCTCCATGGGGCGCCTTGTTCGAGGATGTCGAGGAACCACCTTGGCCTCATCAGCAGGATGCCCTACTGTCGGCCGCATCGGATTGTGGCTCCTTGACCAGTCGCAGCCTGCTGTATGCGAGGGATGCGGGGTCGGTGGAGGAGGGTTCTCAGGGGGAACTGCGGGCCTTGTTTCCCGAGCTCATGGCGGTAGCCGCCACCGCAAACGGTGTGCCGCTGCCGCTGCCATTGCCTGCACCTGTCCCTGATGACCTCATAGGCCATCCCTGGCAGCGTCCCCCAGTGAGAGGGGTGGACGTTGTCTACCCATTTTTCCCATTGATGGGGGCCTATGTTCGTCGGGGTCAGGCGGTGTCCAACATCATGGGACTAACTCCCGCCTACGTACCAGTTACGCGGGTGTCGGGGTTAGTCAAAGGTATGGGGGAGGGCGTACCTCGGCTTGACAATCCGATGGCCGCGCTCCTCTGTCCGGATATGGTGTGGGAACCCCTATGCAAGCCGGTTCTCCAGGGGAAGTCGGCTAGGCGATTGGCTTATTGGGGTGACCAGTCATTCATCGCTGGTACACAGTCGCTGGCTGCGGCGTCTAACATCGCCCACCTGGCTAGATTTGTATCGGGGATAATGACGGGCGGCACGGATCTGAACGAGGTAAAATGCGATCAGATCACCCAGGCTGCGGGAGCTGTTCTGCACCTTTCCCAGGTGCTGGCCATAGCCATGGGGAAAGTGCGCGCCCTGGCCACCCTGGGCCAGCGTCACCTTTGGCTGGAGCAGGCCCGTGTGCCAGAGAAGAAGAGAGCCCCTCTTCTGACGGCCGCCCTCTCCGACGCTGGCCTGTTCGGGAAGGCCCTGCAATGAATGACTCAACATGCAGAGAAATGGCAGAGGAGAGATCCGTCCTTCAACCCCATTTTCCGCCTCCCGTCCTTGCCGGTGGGGGCAGAAGGCTTCCGCGACGTCGAGCTGTCTCCGTCGCCGCTACCACTGCCTCCGCCGCCGCTGCTGGCCCTGCCAAGAGGGCCAGGGGACGAAACGGCGCTTCGGCCACCGCCGGCCCATCCCAGACGGAGGAGACGGTAGGGAACGTCGTGTCCAGCAGACTGTAACCTACCGTCCTCCGGGGCTCCCCGGGGTGGCAAGACTCGAGCGGCGCGAGGTGGCAGACGCCGTTAGGAGTGACTTTTTCCCCTTTGTGTCCCCTCCCCTACACCCTTCCCGGCCCCTCTGTGATATTGTGCCTTACACTTTTTAATTAATAAAAAAGTTCCTCGACATAAGGGGGACTGTGTTTGGCCGAACAAACTGTGTGTTTCTTCATACAAATCATATGGTGGGGTTGTGTATATATGAATCTACCCTGTTACGTTGGGGGGTGAGTTGTGTTGTGTTACGAGTTTTAAGCAAGGTCTGCAACTTACACTCGGTAATTGGTTCTATTTAGCTTGATGCTCCACATGCAATTAGAACTGGTGTTATTCCATTGCTTTAACTAAGTATATGTGTTTCACAACGCTGTGTTGTTAGTTGCAGTAATGCTCGTACGCACATTTTTCATGGCCTAGCCATTACTCTCGTTCAGCGTTCTTCCTATGTATGACATAGGCAACGGGTATGGGATTCACGCACAGGCGACTTGTGTTTTGTTGTAAACCCTTTTACACTTTTGTGGGTAGCACAATGCTATGCTTTGTTCTACCGGAGGTTTTCAAGATGGCTACGGTTGTTTTCTGTGTGTAGGGATAAAGGGTGTGTTTTCGGGAGGGGGTGTCGAATAAACCCCTCCTTTTTCCCACTTGATTGGTTTAGAGGATTTGTTGATCTTTCTGCTGAGCCAGTCAGGGCCAAGCCAGTGCTTGACAGGGGGGGGGGGGGGGGGGGGGGGGGAGGGGTATTCTACTGACTCCTGTTATGACAGGATCCAGTGGGTTTCCCCGCCCGTTGTAGCGTTGTTGCTATGGCGACGCCTTCCATGAGCTGGTGTCTTAAAGATGTCGAGGTTGGGCGCAGGACTTACAGGCCTGCTGCGCCCGTTTTATGTGTCAAACTTGAGTCTGTTGGTCACGTGTCTCACAGTTTACATATCTTTTTCTTGACCGTAGTCTCATGTGGGAAGGTGTTTTCTGGGGGAGTCTGGTCTTACACTCTGATTAAAAGGAGTGACTGGATTAAAATCATGTGAAAAACAGGGTTTTTACTCCCAGCTGTGCAGTTAGGTCATACGGGTGATGCCTTTTCTTTATTTTTATAAAGAGTTGAATGTGTCTTGATGGATTGGAAATGAGGGTCCCTGATGGAAACAAGACTAACGTCTTTCTCAGGTCTGCCTCCCCTTATCTTTTTGTATGTATTCCTGTACTGCAGTCTGTTGGGTAAATATTTTCATTCATTCATTCATGGAGTTGATTGCATCTCGCCCCTCTTGTCGTTCCCTGGGCGTCTTGGGGATTCAATATGGTGGTCTAAACGGCCTATTGTTGATGTGGGTATGTCAGAACGCACACATAGTGCTGGCTCAGGATGTGCTTTGGGCCGTTTGCTGACTGGCGCGCCTCGTTTGCTTGGGTAAAACAGCGTTTTTATGGAGCAATTGGGATGGGGGTTTTTCCTCTTCCGACATCCTGTGTGTTGTCGATGGGTTCCCGTTCATGTCAGGGGATGATGACGGAATGGGTCTGGACATATGGGGAAGGGTCTCACGCCCTAGGGATGGGCCACCGGACGCCGTTCATACCGACACGTCTGGGTGGCGCCTTCTTTTTTATGTTGGGATCAAACGCGCATATCTGCCCCTTCTCCTGGGGTTGGCAGGTCGGCGTGATTAGGGCACGGGACTGGTTCTGGTCGAACTGGTCCAGATCAGTCCACCCGTTGTCCGCTGGGGATGCAGATCTGCTGTTCTGGTACCCTGAGGGACTTGGGGTTTTTTCAGGGGGAAAAATGCTAGGTCGATCCGGGTGTCACAGGGTTGAGCGTTATGGGACCCTTGTTGGGTGCGTTGTATTCTGCACTGTCGTAATGGCTTACGGCCGTGCTGACCTGTACGCGTCCGATCTCGTCGGATCTCGGCCGCTGTACGGGTTGGTCTTGGTTGGTACTTGGTTGGGTGACCTCCTGGGAATACCGAGTGCGGGGTGCTGGGGCTGGTCTTCCATATTACGCTCTTCTCTTGCGTTTTGGCGCTGAGGAGCCTGTTGGGTGGGGTTAACCTCCTCTGGGATCCTGTGCTCCCCGTATCACCGGGCCCGGTCCGGGGTGATGCTCGTTGACCCGTAGGCCCGGGATAGCCCTGTTGGGAACCGGAACGCGGGCTGCGGCAGTGCCGCAGGTGTGTTTCGGGGTTCTTTCCTGAGGGGTTATGGGACCAACCATTGCGTGGGGTGATGCCTGGGTGGTTGGTTCTCTGGTGTGTTGCTGCAGTGTCAACTCCCGGTTCTCCGGTTGAGGGTGCCCCTGCACGTTCATGACGTCTGCCGATCGTATGGGCTTTTCTGTGGGCAGCTGTCAGGGGTCGAGTGGTCTACGGATCCCACTTCTGACGTGCTGTTTGAAAGCTTGGTTATGCGACAACGCCAGCATACGCCCCTTCCGCCGGGGCGGCTGTTCAGCTGTCCTTTCTGGCGCCTGCCTCGTCCGCAGTTTTTTCCAGGCTTGGGTTGACAGCCTGTTGCCTGGTCTTTCCCCGGTGCACTGCCTGCTTCCGTTGGTTACCTCTTGTGTGTTTAACCATGCTGTCTGCCTGTTGCAGGGCTTGTGTTCCAGGCGGTGTGCTGTTGGGGAGGACAGGGCCCGCTCGGCTGAGGGGCCCTTTTTGTCCGGATACGCTGGCGATGTGGGGGGCGGGGTCACTAGGTGCCCCCCTGGTGGGGTCTTGATATTGGCATCGTGGACTTCTCCTGGCCCCCATTCCAGGGAGCCCAGTCCTTTGGTGGATCTGGGTCTTCCTTCGCGCTCCGCTGCTACGGCCTTGCCACGGGGTTGGGTTTGCCCTTGACCCCGTGATTCTGGGGGCAGTAACGAGGTTGTTCCTCCGTTCGTTCCCGGGTGGCATGCGGGTTGTGCGTGTGTGTAGTCGTGGGGTCAAGCCACGGTCTGCTCACCCTGTGCGTTGAGTTGCTTGAGTGCCTCTTCGCACGGTCGGGTCCGTCGCCTTCCCGTGAAGCCCCTAATAGGGGGGCTACCCTCCATTAGGGGGGGTCGGGAGGGCTCGGCCCTCCCTGTTCTGATGGTTGTGGGGGGCTGTCAGCGGGGTGTATTTGTCAGCCAGCGGCTCCGCTTGGCCTCCCTTGTGCAGTAAGGTGATGCCAAGCTGAGCCCCTTAACGAAACAGAACGTTAGGTTATGGCTATAACCAAGTTCTGTTAGTTAGGGGCGACGCTTGGCATCAGACGGCCGCTGCAGCCCTTGACCTCACCTTGTGGTGAAAGCTTGGGAAGGAGGAGAGCAGGTGACCACACACCTGCTTATGAAGGTAAGCTGATGAGGGGTGTGGTCAGACTAATACTGGTATTAGAGGTACATTTGTGGAATTTATTCAGTACGCGTGCACGTACGCAAGATAGTGCAGTAAGGTGATGCCAAGAACTTGGTTATAGCCATAACCTAACGTTCTAGTGCTATCCCTTTGTACATTGTGGCTGTGTCTGGCAAAAGTTAACAATAAATAATGGTATTAGGAATACATTTGCCTCCTGCGTGAACTGTGCATAGCTGAATAGACTGTATTTTAACGCCGGTCATATGGTGGTACTTGGAGAGCCAGCTACGTTCTCAAGTCAAGTCAAGTCAAGTCAAGAGTTTTATTTGTCACGGCATACAAGTATACAATGAAATGCGGGTGGTCTTGCCCGCAACGATGTGCAATACAGTGGTACAACATATAATAGAATCCAATAAAAACAACATTGTGCAATAAACAGGTAACAGGTAACAGGTAACATGGTGTGACATCTCGGTATCTGTACATAGTTATTTACAGAGCATATAGGACATGCTAGGCAGCTTTGGTAGTGCAATACACTGTTACTGTTGCTATACTAATTTAAAGTGGCCTTTCCTTTTGGCAATAAGTGTGGGTGAGTGCGGCATGAGTGTGTGCCCGCTCATGTTAAAGTGTTAAAGTGGCTGCTAGTGCACAGCGTGCGTGTCGTGTGTGTGCTCATGTGTGCTTGTGTGTGGATAGTTCAGTGTTCTGTGGCACTCAATGTTCATTGTTCAAGGCTCTGATGGCCTGGGGGAAGAAGCTGAGCCGAAGCCTCTCTGTCCTAGTAGCTGGGGTTCGCAGGCGTCTGCCTGACCTCAGCAGCTGGAACAGGCTGTTATTGGGGTGGTGGGGGTCTTTCATTATTCTGCAGGCTCTGGATTTGCACCTCTTGTTGTATAGAACCTGCAGGGGAGGTAGTGCAATACCCGTGGTACGCTCGGCTGAGCGCACCACTCTCTGTAGGGCCTTCTTGTCCTGTGCCGTGGTGTTTCCATACCAGGCAGTGATGTTTCCGGTCAAGATGCTCTCTACAGCTCCTGAGTAGAAGGACTGGAGTATCTTCCCCGATACTCTGAACTTCCTTAACTGTCTCAGGTGGTAGAGGCGCTGCTTCGCCTTCTTTACTACTGTGTCTATGTGTGTTGACCATGTCAGATCCTCTGAGATGTGGACCCCCAGGTACTTAAAGCTGCTCACCCTGTCCACGGTAGCCCCGTTAATCCTCAGTGGTGTGTGTGTCTCCTGCTGTCCTCTCCTATAATCCACGATCAGCTCCTTGGTTTTACCAATGTTCAGGAGCAGGCTGTTGTCCTGGCACCAGCGTTCCAGTACCTCAACCTCCTCCCGGTAGGCCTTCTCGTCGTTGTCCGAGATCAGCCCCACCACCACCGTGTCGTCTGCGAACTTCACTATGGAGTTGGAGCTGAACTTGGCCACACAATCGTGTGTGTAGAGTGAGTACAGCAGGGGGCTCAGAACACAGCCCTGGGGGGACCCGATGCTCAGGGTGATGGTGTTGGAGGTCTGACCCCCCACCCTGACCGCCTGGGGTCTTTCGCTCAGAAAGTCCAGTACCCAGGCGCTCAGGGCGGAGCTCAGACCCAGCTCGATCAGCTTGTCCACCAGTCTGGTGGGGACTATGGTGTTGAACGCTGAGCTGTAGTCAATGAACAACAATCTCACATAGCCCCCCTTCTGACGGTCAAGGTGAGAGAGGGTGCTGTGCAGTACCTGGGAGACCGCGTCGTCAGTGGACCTGTTTGTCCTGTATGCAAATTGCATAGGGTCCATATCACTGGGGAGGGAGGCACAAATGTGGTCCTTGACCAGCCTCTCGAAACATTTCATGACCACAGAGGTGAGTGCCACCGGTCTGTAGTCATTTGGACATGTTGGGGAGGGTTTCTTCGGTACAGGGATGATGGTAGACATCTTGAAGCAGGCAGGGACCACTGACTCCGCCAGGGATTGATTAAATATGGCGGTGAACACCGGGGCTAGCTGGTTGGCACAGGACTTAAGTATGCGTCCTGTTATACCATCTGGGCCAGCAGCCTTCCTGGTGTTCACCTGCATAAATGCTCTTCTCACACTGTGTTCCGACAACGAGAGAGCGTCCCCGCCCCCCCCGCGGTTGCCCCCCCCCCCCCCCCTCCACAACAGCCGGCGCGCCAGTGACGTCACTAGCCGGAGAGCTAGCAGCGCCACTGTCTACACCAAACCAAGCGTAGAAAGAGTTGAGCTTGTCCGCGAGGGAGGCGTCGTCGCTCCCCATTGAGGGGGCGCTGACTTTGTAGTCAGTTATTGTCTTCAGTCCCCGCCATAAGCCTCTTGTGTCGTTTTGTGCCATTTGTGTCTCCAGTTTGTCAGCATATGTCCTCTTAGCAAGTTTAACAGCCTTGCGTAGAGTATAGACTGAAGCCTTATACTCCTCCATGTTTCCTGACTCTCTGCCCAGGTTGTAAGTGGTGGTGCGAGAGTTCAGAGCTGCTCTAATAGTACTGTCCACCCACGGTTTCTGGTTTGGGAAAACCCGCACCTTTTTCGTGGGGACAACACCATCAGCTATTGTTGTTATATAGCTCACCACTGTGTCTGCGAGCTCGCTGACGTCACTGGCGCTGCCTTGGAACATATCCCAATCCGTGTCTGCTAACACGTCCTGGAGCGTGGCCTCTGATTCGTCAGTCCACTTCTTTGTCTCACGTGACACGACGCCGTCACGTGATCTTTTCTCAGGTGGTATTTGGTGTAAAAAGTTTGAGAACCACTGCTCTAAAGCACGTAAAAATGCTTGATTTAACCCTTTGAAGCATACAGTCACACCAACATGACAGTGCAGGCAGCAGTCAAGTCTCCCCCACTTCACAGGAGATGTCACAGCTCTCCAGCGTCTCACCTGCTCTCTCTTTGTTTTGTTGTACATTCGGCTTGTTCTTCCTTTTGCTATTAGTTTTGTTATTTAACTTTGGAGTCTGGAACACCCAGCTCCCACTATTTCTGTCCATTTAGTTAGTTGTGAATAAATAGTTATTTTTGATACACTTTTGTCCAGTGTCCTGTGTCCACCACGTCGCATTCAAGGCCTTGACGAGCCATATGTTAGGCTTGAATGTAACATGGGGGCTCTAGCCGGTCTTCAAACAGCTAAGTATGCTCTTAATTTATAATTTGATTTGACTACTGGTATGCTTTAAAGTATTTAGTTTAGTGGACACCACAGGTAGGTAATTTCATTGTTTTCTGGCTGTTGTTAGCCTCCTGTGTACCACGTACTCCTGGGGCAGTCAAAGAAGTGATTGGTATATGATCTTTGGCTGGTAGCAGGTGTGGTTGAAGAAAGCTAGGTCTACAGTGCATTAGCTTTTAGTATAGGTAGGTTAGGGGGCCGGGAAATGTAATTAGTGTGTTAGGACCTGATGTAAGTGTTTTTTGTTAGATTAGACATGTGGTGGGCCTAGCAGTCCTTCTTTTGACTGCAGTATAGGTTTTAGAAGCTATTTGTGAGTCAAATCAGATTGTATGGAGCACTTGTTTGTATTAGAATTTGTTTGTTGAATTTGTTTGTTGCGTAACACAAGGGGTTTTGCCTCACTTGGTTGTTACTGAAGAGCGTTTGTTCCGGTATGTTGGGATAAATGCCTACCACAGGGTTAGTCTTGTGGGTGGTTCGTCTCAGCAGAGGCCTGTAGCTAGTGTTCAGTAGCAGTGTCTGCTGTGATTCTCTAGTATAGGATCTGTGTGCATTATTGAGCTTGACCTTTTTGATCCAGTATGTGTTATGCCGCGTGTCTTAAATACAGTGTGATTTGTTTTGCGTGCTAACATATAATGCCGTGTTTTGAACTACTGCTTGTGAGTTTCATTGCGTGCTGTGTTATGCCGTGTATCTTCAATCACTGTCATTTAATTACGTGCTACACCTTTTTGTGGATACAGGGTAATTGGAGTTTGAACCCCAGGTCGTAGGAATGGTGGGTGAGTTGCTTGTGTTTTGGATACTGAACTATATCCCTTGTTGTGGATTGATTGTAGTATTGCCTTGTATTAGTAATTAATTAATTGGTTGATTAATTACTTAATTAGTAATTAATATTGTTGTATTCATTTGTTGTCGTTTACTGAGGATAATAGACAATGACGTTGGACATTGATGACTTTGTTGCAGAGCCAACACTGGCTAAGGTAAGAACATTTTCAAAGGATGAGTTACTACAGGTGGCAGCAAGGTTTTCAATAGACCTCGATGCAGGCCAGAAAAAGGAGAACTTGGTAGGTCAATTAATTGAGGAACTGAGTACACTAAAGGTTTTTGGTGTGGCTGCAGGTAGAACTCTGGAGGAGGAGGGAGAAGGCTTTGAGCAACCGCGTGGGCGAGATGTGGAGCTTAGAACAGCGCGTGAGCTTGCAGCTGTTAACAAGGCAGACCGTGAGGACCTTGAAGCTAGTGAGATGAGGAGAGCAGCTGCAGCAGCTACAGCAGCAGCTACAGCAGCAGCTACAGCAGCTACAGCAGCAGCTGCAGCCAGAGCAGAACGTGAGGCCCAGGAAGCTATTGAGGTGGCACGGGAGGTACGCGCCCAGGCAGCATATGACCGGGAGATGGCGTTGCGTAATGCGGGTGGTGCTGGTGCTATACATGTGCATCGGGAGCCGGGTTTTGATATGGCTAGGCAGAAAAGCATGGTTCCGTTTTTTTTTGGAAAGGGACGTCGATAGTTTTTTTTTATTATTTGAGGACATAGCTGGCAGTTGCGGCTGGCCAGCGGATAAATGGACTATCCTCATGAAGAGTGCTTTGCGCGGTAAGGCACAGATCGTGTATGCGTCGATGTATCCTGATAATAAGGATTATGCTTTGGTGAAACAGGCTATCCTTAAAGCCTATGAATTGGTCCCTGAGGCTTACCGCCAGAAATTCCGCAATTTGAGGAAACAGAACTCTCAGTCTTTTGTGGAGTTTGTGAGGGAAAAGCGGTTGCTTTTTGACCGGTGGTGTGCAGCAGAAAAGGTCACCACAGTGGAGGAGATTAGGGACCTAATCTTATTAGAGGAATTCAAGGTGTATGGCGTATCTGAGGATATTGCTATGTACTTAAATGAGAGGAAAGTCAGGACCTGTTCAGCAGCAGCGGTCCTGGCTGATGAGTATGTTTTGACCCACAGGACGTCTTTTGAGAGACAGCATTATCCTGTGCATGATGAGGGGAGGCCAAAATGGACTCCTAATAGGCCTGCAGGGTCCAGTGCTGGGGGTAGTGGTAAGTTTAATGGGGCATGGGGAAGCGATGATGCCCGGAGGTGCCAGCATTGTGGGAGTGCAGGACATGTGATGGGAAATTGTTATCGTTTGCACCCAGAAAAGCGCCCGTCTAACCCACCCAGGCCGGTGATGTTGATAAATGCACCTGTACGTAACCCTGTTGTTCTGTCTCCACTAGATGGCAAAGGAGTGGATGACCTTTACACACCTTTCAGGAGTAAAGGGTTTGTTTCATTGACAGAGGGAGGTCCTAAAGTACCGGTGACAATTCTCCGTGATACTGGCGCATCCCAATCTTTTGTGCAAAGTAGTGTCCTGCCCTTTACGCACCACTCTGAGTTGGGTGCAGGGGTCGTTATTGAGGCTTTTGGAATGCACACAATGAATGTGCCACTGCATAATGTCTTTCTTGATTGTGCCCTTGTATCAGGACCAGTGGTGATCGGAGTGACGGCTGGCAAACTCCCTATGCAGGGGGTAACGTTGCTCTTGGGCAATGACTTGGCTGGAGGTAAAGTACTGGTGAAACCGGAGGTGACATGCGTGCCAGATACTCGAGTGGCGGAGCAGTATCTCGGGGGCTTCCCAGCCTTTACAGTGGCTGAGGCCACAGCCGGATTGGAGGAGGAGAATGAGGAGGATGAGAGTGAGAAGGATGTTGCTAATTCATGTGGCACCATTTCTGTTGGTGTTTCTGATGTTTCATGTGGCACCATTCTGGTTAAAGAGGCTACAAGGCCAGAATTAGGCTGCCAGCCTTCCTATAGCTCTAATGTTCATGATGTCTCACTTGTCAGGAGTGATGATCCCAGTATGTCAGTTATTGGTTCTGATATTGTTTCACGTGACCACACTGACTCTCTGCCGGGCACTGGGTATGCTAGGTATGCTTGTCAACCTAGTTACCTGTGTCCTGTACAGCAGGGGCAGTCTTCACAACCTTGTCTAATGGGTGGCAACCATTTTGATCGTGACGAAGTTGATATGTGTGCCACCGTTTTGTGTCATGACAATGTAACTGTGTGTGCCACCATTTTGGCTTGTGACAGTAGAAGCAAATCGGGCACCTTTTTGTCTCATGACACTGTTGCTGTCTGTGACACCATTGTTGCTCATAACAGTCCTATTTTTTGTGACACTGTTTTGGCTCATGACAGTGCAGTTTCTTCTGTCATTGTTGCTCATGACGGTGCAGTTTCTTCTGTCATTGTTGCTCATGACAGTGCTAATTTTTGTGGCGCCATTTTGGGTCACAGTGTTAATGAGTGTGACACCATTTTGGATCCTGACAGTGTTACTGTGTGTGGCACCATTGTTGCTCATAACAGTGCTAGTTTAGGTGACACCATTTTGGATCCTGTTGATGTTATTTTGAGTGACACCGTTTTGGATCCTGACCTTGTTATTTTTTGTGGTGCCATTTTGAGTGGTGATCCAAATGTTTTAGTGATTGATGAGATGTTACTGTGTTCCAGAGACGGTGGTGACGTGCCTGTGGCGGTACATCCTGCTCTGGGAGATCATGGTTTAATGTCTGCTCCTGGACTGCCGGTGTCAGGAGGAAGGGAGATGGGCCCTGTGGTGGTGCCAGGGACGTGTGGAGTGTCTTGTGTTCCTGTTAGCTATCTTGGCTGTCCTGAGTGCAATGAGCCTGTCTCTCATATTGGTTCCGGTTTAGTGCCTCTTTTTGACAGGTCGGTATCGGTGGAGCGGCCTGTTGAGGTAAAGTTTTTGTTTTGTGGTGATCTGTTCGTGGGTGGATTGGCTTTTAGGCCTGGCGCCTCAGTAGAACGGGTGGTGGTGAGGCCAGATTGGGTGTTTCCACCAGCTCCACTCCATCCAGGCCCAGCGGTATATGTTTTGGAGGGGACTCGCTTGTGCGGGTATCAGGGCGATGTTGTTGTTTGTGCTAAGCAACGGTGTCGAGTGTTCCTCAGTAGGGAGCATTCGACTGAGTTAAGGGTTGTGTTCGACAGGGGCCGACCCATTGTCACTCTGTGGTAGTGGCTCGCTTTGTGGGTCACAGTTTTTTTGGTGTACAGTTGAGTGTGACTCTTGACCGGGGCTCACACTCAACACAGTACAGGCACTACACATGTTGGAGTGTGTGGTTGCATTTTTTTTGGTAAGGTTGGTGAGTATCCCCTTATTTATTTATGTTCATTCTCTTGGTGATGGTTTCTTTGGGCTATAGTTGGGAGAAGAACATAAATCTTCGTGTGGGGGTGTTACGTATTACTTTCACATGGTGGAGGGATACTTACTGTCTGTGGTGCATATTCACATGGTGGTTAAGTGTGCTGTCACTAATTGGTGGTTTAATTGACACACTGTTTCTTCCTGTTTTTGCTTGTTTAAAATGGCCGCTTTTTAATTGATCACAGGTGTGGTGATGAGGCACCACGCCCTACAAATGCAGAGTGCAGGCAGCAGTCAAGTCTCCCCCACTTCACAGGAGATGTCACAGCTCTCCAGCGTCTCACCTGCTCTCTCTTTGTTTTGTTGTACATTCGGCTTGTTCTTCCTTTTGCTATTAGTTTTGTTATTTAACTTTGGAGTCTGGAACACCCAGCTCCCACTATTTCTGTCCATTTAGTTAGTTGTGAATAAATAGTTATTTTTGATACACTTTTGTCCTGTGTCCACCACGTCGCATTCAAGGCCTTGACGAGCCATATGTTAGGCTTGAATGTAACAGTGTGTGTGTGTGTGTGTGTGTGTGTGTGTGTGTGTGTGTGTGTGTGTGTGTGTGTGTGTGTGTGTGTGTGTGTGTGTGTGTGTGTGTGTGTGTGTGTGTGTGTGTGTGTGTGTGTGTGTGTGAGAGAGTACCTGGGGTTTGAGCAGGGAACTCGTTGTGTGTTGACGTTGTCACAGAGAGGCTCTCCTCCGTGGTAGATACCCGTACGTACATAGATCTACACACACACACACACACACACACACACACACACACACACACACACACACACACACACACACACACACACACACACACACACACACACACGTTTCAGGTTCCAGTGTAAACTGGAGTTAACCTGTTCAGACCCTGACAGACCTGGTTCTATATCGTATTAGCTTCCGCTCAGCGTCTACGGCACATATCTCACTCCAGTGACGTGCACTGACATATCTCACTCCAGTGACGTGCACTGAATAAAAAATTCACAATGTACCTTTACATACCAACATCCGTCTGGCCACATCCCCACCTGCTACCTACATAAGCAGGGGTGTGGCCACACACTCATCTCCTTCTCAAAATTCACCACAAGAGAGTGCCTGTATACACCACTTGACGAGGTGTTTAGTTGAAGAAAGGAAAACAGAAGAACAAGGAGATACGTTGACGTTATATCTTTATTTTCTCTCTCACTATTTTCGAGAAAATACGGCGATAATGTCTTCGTCACTGGGGTGTCTGGAAGATGATGATCAATCTGACCTCCACCAGCTTTTTCGTATTAGGGGCTCGCGTCGCTGATCTACTCCCCACCGGCAGTCCTCCTTGCTGCGGCTGGATAGGTATTGAACCTCCGGTTATACAGCTGGACTGTAGGAGGCACCGGCTGTTGTGAGAAACTGGTTGTTTTCTGGGTTGGGTGAGTAATGTTTTGCTATGCGAGCACCAGTTGTCTGCTAATGATATGGGGGTTGGCTGACAATTTTACGAAGGCCGGCCCCAGATTGGGGTCCTCTGCTCTGCCTCTTAGGCGACGGACGGAGGGTCCTGGTCTGACGCCCATGATGGTCAAACTAGTGGGCCGCGACCGAGATCTGGTTTAAACCCGGGGTTCTCTGGACGAGCTGATGCTTCTCTGTCCCGTGAAGGCCCCATCTTTCAAATGAATGTGAGAGTACACCCTAAACACGAGGAAATGTGGGTCTGGATCTTCTTTATCGGTAGTTCCATGCTAAAGTCGGCTGCAGCCCGTATGGGAATTGTGCCGACTCCGCTGTTATGTCTGTTAAATCACTGTTGAAAACTGTGTTGACATTTCTTTTTCTCTTCTCTCTTAGGATGAGGAGGGATTCAGGCGGCGGCCTGTCTGAAGTGTGGCTTGTTATGTCGTTGTGTACAGTTCAGGTGATAGCTGCTTAGCTTGCGTGCTAGTGTGTGGCCTACTGTTAGCGAGTCAGCTGTTAGCTGCGGCGCTAGCCCGTTGTGTCACTAGGCTAGGAAATGTTAGCTTGTTGCTATCAGTCGGGAGCGGCTGTTAGCTTAATGCTACACTGTTGAACGTTGCTGTGAGTATAACAAGCCTTAAACACTCTGACTACGACGTCATCTTTGACAGAGGATGTTAGTCGACCCTACACCGGGTGCCATGCCAGCGAGGACTTCGTCAACATGGAGAATGGCGGCTGGGTGGCGCAGCGGACATTACCCTCGTCACCAACGCAGGAGACGCTGGGTTCGACTTCGGTTGTCCCGTTAACCAGTGTTGCAGTCCTCTCGGCCTGCGCTCAAGGTGGAGGTAGGAGTCCTGCCGGACTTTAACACTTCTTCTTTCCTTCCCTTCTAAATGTTTTGTAATAACGATGTTTTCCAAAACGTGTGTTGCTGCAATACATTGAGGATACGACGCGTGTTGTGTGTGAATTGTCTTGTCGCTGGTATAGCTTCTCTCTACCTAAGAAATCGGCGTTGTTTTTTACGTGTGTAAAAATGAACTGGTTTAGTTGTGTTGAGAACATGTGTGTTCATGTAACGTTAGTAACGTGATTGAACTCACAACTAAGTGGGTTAATTAATCTATGAAGCTATGCTTAGTGACATGTGATTGAGGAATAAATTCTTCTCTCAGCTTGTGATGACAATGAACAGCATGTTCACATATTAACAGGGGTACCTGTTCAACCTGGTCGTATCAAGGGTAAGGTAGGAGGGGTGACCCCCCCGGTTTTTCCCTGGGGCTTCCCCCCTCCTCTCAGACATGTTTTGTATACAATATATTGTGTCACTGTGTTTGTGGGGATACGATGTAACCCTCAGCTTAAACTGCTGGGGTTGTGCTTCTGCTTGAGAAACGATTTTTTTCCTAAGGAAAAGGTTGTTTGGTCACTGTCATGTGTGCTTAGCAAGGCCTGTGGCCAATACATAATCGAGGACTTATGTCTCTCTCGTTATGAAAAACGGCGTTCCTCTGTAGTAAGAGTGTACTTTTGCCAAAATGGGACCCATGTCCGTATTCTTTTTTCTTTTTTCTGAAAAAAATTTAAATTAAAAAAGTGGCTTCTTGTCGTTCCCCAGGCGGCTTGGAGGAACGGTATCTGGTGTCTTGTTAGACTATCCATTGATGTGTTTTGGGTCTCGACGTGTACATAGTGCTGGCCCTGGGTGTTTCTGATAGGAATCACGCATGAGGCTTGTGCGCCTTGGTTGCTCATCATTAAAACTGCGTTTTTGTCTCTTCCGAGCGCCAGTTTACTAGGTTTGTCTCGACGAATTCTCGTTCATATCTGGGGGATGTTAACGGAATAGATCAAAGCATAGGTAGAGGGGTCTCACGCCCTTGGGGTGGGCCACTGAGCGCGGTACGAACGGGACCGTCTTGGTGGCGCCCTCTATAATGTTTTAGATCGACACGCGTACCTACCCCTCCTCCTAGAGTTGGGGATGTCGGCGTGATTAGGACACGGGACTGGTTCTGGTCACGCTGGTCCAGGTCAGTTAACCCGTTGTCCGCCGGGGACGCAGATCTGGGGGCCTGAGGGACTTGTGCTTTTTTCGGGGGTGTTATGTACCATGAGCTTGATTACTCCTGTGTCACTGTGAATTAGTGCACTGCAACCTTGCCCAAGCCCGACGGGGCCCTACCCGACCCGACGGGGTTCGGGCTGGGTAGGGCTTTGTTTTTAAATAAATAATTCGGGCTCGGCCGGGCCGGGCAGTACCCTCTTTAAAAAAATCTTTTTTTTATTGCGTCTTTTTTTTTTTTTTTTTTTTGCTCGCTATACTCATATAACTAGGGTTATAGGATAACCTTAAGTTTCTGTTTCATTTTCGCGCTGTCATCAGAGCGTGAAAGCCTCGTGTCTGAGGAGTCAAGATGTATAAGTTAACAGATAAAATAGTCAAGGGAAAGTTGCATTTTTGGAAACATTTGGATGTCTCCCTCCGCAGCCTGCAGGGATAACTCGAGGGGAGCGCTCAGGTGGACGATGAACAAATTAACCAGACCGAAGCGGCATAGGTTGAAGTTGGAATATAGCCAGTTGGCGAATGTTTTAATTTGTTCTTGGATGTATGTAGCCGGTTGTTGGCGAAGTTTTGTTAACGACAACGCCTTGCTGACATCAACACAGCGAAGTGGTGAGTTTGATTATTATTATTTGCTGGTGTGTGGGGTGACGTCGCTGCTGCCCTGTTCTGTTGCGCTTTCATTATATAAATGTTGCTCTGCTCGAAATCTGATTTATGTTTTCTGTTTGTTTGTATAGTGATTGAGTAGGCTATTGTGTCGTGTGTGTGTGTGTCAAAGAAGATTCCATATAGCCTTCAAATTACGAGTTTTACGAGGCTGACTTGCGCTGGGAAATAGAATTTGCGAAAAAAGGCTATATAATGGTTGTTAGTTTTCAGCATGATAATGTGTTATTTAGTTAGACCTATTGGACATTTCGTTTTTGTTTATTTATTAAGTTAATATATAAACAGTGTTTATAATATTTAAAACAAAAAAATAAAAGAATTTTTGGTTATATGTTATAATATATATATTAATGTTTCTTTTGTTTTCACTATCTGTTATTTAGGTAGACCTATTGAACATTTTCGTTTTTGTTTATTTATTAAGTTAATATAAAACCGTGTTTCTAATATTTAAAACAAATACAAAAAAAATAATTAATAATAAATACAATTTAGTTTTAAAAATAAAATCAGGTTTTAACGCGGGCTAGGGCCTAAAATATTATTTACAGTCGGGCTTATTTTCGGGCAGGGCCTGAAGTTCACGGGCTCGGGCTGGGTACGGGCTTCATTTCAAGGCCCTTGCAGACCACTACTGTGAATGCAGGTGGTGGCTGCTAATTAGCTGATTGCTGCTGATTGGATACCTGCCTGGCAACTTAAAGCCACTTCCTCAATCACACATGCAGGCTGACTGTTGCTAGAAGAGATTGTGGAAACAGAGTCTTTTCACTTTTCACCATTCTTTGATCTTTAGTTTGTGCTAGTATTCATAGTTAGAATAGTCTTTTGATTTAAACACAGGCTTTGGTGTCTGTTTGCACTTATGTTGTGTCCCTTTGAGCCAGGGTCGTAACAGGGGGGAAAATGCCGGGTCTGCCCGGGTGTCACAGGGTTTGATATTATGGAGATGTTCGTTCTCCATTCTCTTCGCCCCTCTCTTCTCCCGTTTACGCATGGCTGAGAGGGGGCTGTTGAGGTGGTTTTATAGTACTCCTCTGGCATCCCTGTGTGCGTCCCGGTCCGCCGGGCCCGGTCCGAAGTCATTTTTCGTCGACCCGTAGGCCTGGGATAACCCCTTTTTGAAAACTAAAACACTTGTACTGCGGTATAGCCAGTGTATACCCGCAGGTGTGTTTTGGAGTTTTTTCCTGAGGGGTTATAGGAACAACCACTGCATGTTGAACCAAGAGGGTGGTTGATTCCCTGGTGTGTTGGAGCGGAGTCAACTCCCGGGTTACCCGGTTGAGTGTGCCCCTGCACGTTCATGACGTCTGCCAATCGTGTCAGCCTTCTCTGCCTCGGCCCCTCTAGAGCGTCGGGGATTTTTGGTGGAGGCTTTGACATGGTGCTCAACAATGCCAGCATACGCCCCTTCCGCCGGGGTGCTTTTTCAGTTGACCCCTTTGGTGCCTGTCTCGTCCGCAGTGCTCCAGGCTCGGGTCAAGTGGCTGCTGCCTGGATTGAGGGATCGGCCTCTTCTGGAGGTCGTCTCCCCGGTGCGCTGCCTGCTCCCGCTGTAGTGTAGCCTCTTGAGTGCTTCGAGTATGTCAGGGTCAGTGCGCCAGGCAGCGTGCTAGTGGGGGGAAGGGCCTGTTCTTAGATGGGCCCTGTCCGAATACGCTGGCGATGTGGGGGGCGGTGTCACTAGTGACCGCCTGGTGAGGTCTTGATGCTGTGGCGTCATTGGCCTCTCCGGGCCCCCTTTTTTCCGGGGGGATCCAGTCCCTTCTGGGTCTGGGTCTTCCTTTGCGCTCCGCTGCTACGGCCTTGCCACGGGGTTGAGCTTTGCTCTTGACCCCGTGATTTTGGGGGCGGTAACAAGGTTTGTTCCTTCCGTTCGTTCCCTGGTGGCATGCGGGTTGTGCGTGTGCGTAGCCGTGGGGGCAAGCCACGGTCTGCTCACCCTGTGCGTTGAGTTGCTCGAGTTCCTCTTCGCACGGTCGGATCCGTCTCCCTCCCGTCCTCCAATAGGGAGGGTATCCCTCCATTAGGGAGGGTCGGGGGGCTCGGTCCTCCCCGGTTCTGATGGTTGTGGGGGGCCTCAGTGGGGTACATTTGTCGAGCATCAGCTCCCGCTCAGCTCCCGTTGTGCAGTAGACGCTGAGCGGAAGCTAATACGATATAGAACGATAGGTTATGAATATAACCGTAGTTCTATGAGTATTAGTGACGGTCAGCGTCTGGACGCCACTGCGGCCCTTGATCTTACCTTGTGGTGAAATGATTGAGAAGGAGATGAGTGTGTGGCCACACCCCTGCTTATGTAGGTAGCAGATGGGGGTGTGGCCAGACGGATGTTGGTATGTAAAGGTACATTGTGGAGTTTTTATTCAGTGCACGTCACTGGAGTGAGTTCTGTATCGTTAGTGGCTTAGCTTGGCATCGCCTTCTGCACTATCTCGCGTACGTGCACGCGTACTGAATAAACCACAAATGTACCTCTAATACCAGTATTAGTCTGACCACACCCCTCATCAGCTTACCTTCATAAGCAGGTGTGTGGTCACCTGCTCTCCTCCTTCTCGCTTTCACCACAAGGAAGAGGTGCCTCGGTAGATCCCCACACTTGACACCATGATGGAAGAAATTGGATTAGGAACAGCTTGGGAAACAAGGATACGTTGACATCATATCTTTATTTTCTCTCTCACTATTTTCGAGAAAATACGGCGATATTGTCTTCGTACTGGAGTGTCTAGAAGATGATGATCATTCTACAAACCCTCCACCGGTTTTCGTATTGGGAGCACGCCGCTGCATGCTTCTCAACTGCAGTTCCTTGCTGTGTTTGTTGGGGTGAAACCTGTCAGGCCACAGCTGAACTGTAGGACATGCCGCTGTTGTGAGGAGCGGTGCGTTCCAGGTTGGGTGAGTAGTGTTTGCTGGCGGGCTCCACTTGTCTGTTAGTGCTATGGGGGCTACTAGACAAAGTTTATGGAAACCGGCCCCAGGCTAGGGTCCTTTGTTTAGCCGTCTAGGCGACAGAAGGCCTTGGTCTGGCGACCATTATAGTTTTAACTAGTGGGCCGCGACCATTGACACTGGTGATCCCTGTGTGTTCTGGACGAGTGGATTCTCTCTGTCACCGTGTTAAGACCCCATCTTTCATATCCAAATGAGAGTATTCCTTCACGAGGGGATATGTGCATGTAATGTGCGATAGCGGCAGATTCATGTTCAAAGTCAGCTATACAGGCCAGTTGGTACTGTGCTGATTCCGCCGGACGTGTTAATGTCGCCGTTGTGAAGCGGTGTTGACGTCTTGTTTTCTCTTTTCTCTTAAAAAGTGAGGAGGGTTCAGAACGGCGGCCTGTCTGGGTGAGTGTTATGTCATTGTTTGCATGTTCATAGCTTACGGTTAGCCGGTCGGTGGCCTGGCGCGGGGTAGTTTGGCTTCTCGCGCGCCGCCGGGAGCTCGCTCCTGATCGTGTGCGTCGTAGATCGGCGTCTCGCGAGCGGAAGCGATAGCACCCGAACGGTTGGAGCAGCCGTTAGCTTGATGCTATTCTGTTGAACGTGCTTTGATTTTTAACATGTTTTACACTCTTGACCACGACGTCATCCTTGACAGGGGATGTTCGTCAACCCTGCCTGAGCCTAGACGGGGATTGCGTCAACAAAGAGGGCTGTGTTCTACGGTGGCTTGTGACTGCACTTCGCTGATCTGCGTTCCGGGCAGGTACGGGGTTGGCCAGACCCTCATAACACGTCTTCTGGTTTTACCTTGCTAAATGTATTGTGAATGACGGTGTTTTTTCCCAAAACGTGTGTTGTTGCAATGCATTTGAGATACGTTGCGGGTTGTGTGTGAGCTGTTTTTGTCACTGGCAGTAGCTTCTCCGTGCAGGTCGTGATGTATTGATCTGGTTGTTGTGTGAGAAACATCATGGTGTTTATGTGTACCGTGTACTCACTACTAAGGCAACTAACCTATGAAGCTATGCTTGGTGACGAGTGAGTAAAAGAATGTTCTTTCTCAGACTGTAATGACAATGGACAGTGAGTTCACACATTAACAGGTTTTCCTGTTTTAACTGGCCGTATTGAGGGTAAAATAGGAGGATTGTGTTTTTTCCCCCCCCGGTTCCCTGGGGACTTTATCACCTCCTATCAGACATGTTGTGCATTAATTGTGTCTTTTGTGTGGTAGGGATACGATGTAACTCTCAGCTTGATTGCTGAGGTTGTGCTAAATCTGCTGGAGAAACTTATTTCCTAAAGGGAAATTGGTTTGGTTGCTGTCATGTGTGCTTGGCAAGGCCTGTGGTCGATACTAATCAAGAATGATGTATTCTCTCATTGTGATGATGATGGGTTGTGTGTGTCATGTGACCTACAACTGGGTTGTACTGGCCACAGAAGCACATGTGTATGTTGGACCGGGGTTCTTAGAGCCCTCTCTATTCTGTGTTTTTCCTTAGTAAAAATCAGATAGCAGGTTAGCTCGTGCGCTGTGTGGAGCTGTGAAACGCTTCATAGAGCTGACTATGACTGTGTCATATTCTCTTTTTGTCGTTACGTCGTATCATGGGTGTGGGGTCGTAAAGGGGTGAACTGGTAACCTTTCCTCTCCCCATTGTTCTGTCGGTCAGGGGTACACCCCCTGTCCTTCAAGGTTCCCGTCACGTGGCGGTTCGGCACGTTACGGGGGGGGGGGGGGGGGGGGGGGGAGGGAGTTCCTGGTCCCACGGCCTGGTATATTGGGCGTGTGCACCGCAGGAATTCCCCCGCCATAGAGTACGTCACCGTGCGCGTCTCTGTTGGTAGGACTTCCGTGTGCTGTTCAGGTCCATGTGATGGATCTGTTTTCAGGGGGGGTGGTCAGGGCTCCTCCTCACCAAGCGCCTACTCAGGCCTTCTGTGAGTTCGGACTCCTTCTTCCATGTGATCCATGTGAGGAAGCCTCCATCAGAGTACAGAGCCTTCCTCCTCAGATTGTCAAAGTGAGTGGACCCTCTAGAAGGGTCCTTTTCTATTGTATGTATATTCGATTCAATTCGTTTATTGAGTGTGTATGGGTTCGGTGCCTCTTCCCCGGAGGCCCTAAAACCAGTTTTTTACATGGCTCAAGGTGCAATATATTCTTTTCAATCTGTACAGCTCGCGTGGGAAGTCTCTCTGGGGATCCCCGTCTCTTTCCTATGGGAGGGTGGTGGGATGTAAAAATGTGAACATTTTTTACCCCGGCTGTGTAGACTGGGATACATACTGTTGATGCTTCCTTCTTTCTATTCCAGAAGTGTTGGAGTTAGGGAGTGTCACACCCCTCTTGTCGTTCCCCTGGGCGCCTTGGGGATTCAATGGGTCTAAATAGCCTGTTCATTGATGGGGGTGTGTCCCGACGCACGTATAGTGCTAGCTCGCTGTAAACAGGCGATTGACTGGCACGCCTTAGTTGCTTGTGGTTGAAACAGCGTTTTTATAAAGCAACTGAGATGGGGGTTTTTCCTCTTCCGGCGACCACATCCCATGACCTGGGTGGGTTGTCGACGGATCCTCGTTCATGTCTGGGGGATGATGACGGGATGGATCTGAACATATGTAGTGGGGTCTCACGCCCTTGGGGTGGGCCACCAGGCGCGGTTCGTCCCGACGTCTGGGTGGCGCCTTCTTTTCATGTTAAGATCAACACGCATATCTGCCCTTCTCCTGGAGTAGGCATGTCGGCGTGGTTAGGGCACGGGACTGGTTCTGGTCACGCTGGTCCAGATCAGTTGAACCCGTTGTCCGCCGGGGATGCAGATCTGCTGTTCTGGTACCCTGAGGGACTTGGGGTTTTTTCAGGGGGAAAAATGCCAGGTCGGTCTGGGTGTCACAGGGTTAAGCGCTATGGAGACCCTGGTTGGGTATGTTTTTACTCAGCACTGTCGTCATGGCTTACAGCCATGCCATTCTGTACGCGCTCGATCTCGTCGGATCTCGGCCGCTGCACAGGTTGGTCCTGGTTAGTACTTGGTTGGGAGACCGCCGGGGAATACCAGGTACGGTGTGCTTAGGGGCTGGTTCTCCATTGTTTTTCGCTCCTCTCTCACGCATGGCGAAGAGGGGCCTGTGGGGGTGGTTTTTTGACCTCCTCTGGTGACCCTGTGCTTCCCGTACCGCCAGGCCCGGTCCGAAGTGATGTTTGCGACCCGTAGGCCTGGGTTAACCCTTTTTGGAAACTGAAACGCTTGTACTGCGGTATAGCCGGTGTATACCCGCAGGTGTGTTTTGGAGTTTTTTCTTGAGGGGTTATAGGAACAACCACCGCATTGGGTAACACCGAGGTGGTTGATTCCCTGGTGTGTTGGAGCAGTGTCAACTCCCGGGTTCACCGGTTGAGGGTGCCCCTGCACGTTCATGACGTCTGCCAATCGTGTCAGCCTTCTCTGCCTCGACCCCTCTGGGTGGGGGTTGTTAAATGGAGGCTTGGTCATGCAACACCGCCAGCTTACGCTCCTTCCGCCGGGGCGGCTGTGTTCAGCTGTCCCCTCTGGCGCCTGTCTCGTCCGCAGTCTCCAGGCTAGGGTTAACAGCCTGTTGCCTGGTTTTTCCCCGGTGCGCTGCCTGCTTCCGTTGGTTAACCTTTTTTGTGTGCTTACGGCCATGCTGACTGCCTATTCTGCAGGGTCAGTGTGCCAGGCGGTGTACTATTGGGGGGACGGGGCCCGCTCGGCTTACTGGCCTGGTTGGTTCCGCCTGGGAATACCAGGTGCAGTAACTGAGGGGCCTTTGTCCGAATACGCTGGCGATGTGGGGGGCGGGGCACTACGTGCCCACCTGGTGGGGTCTTGATGCTGGCATCATGGACTTCTCCGGGCCCCCATTCCAGGGAGTCCAGTCCTTTTGGTGGGTCTGGGTCTTCCTTCGTGCTCCGCTGCTACGGCCTTGCCACGGGGTTGGGTTTGCCCTTGACCCCGTGATTCTGGGGGCAGTAACAAGGTTGTTCCTCCGTTCGTTCCCGGGTGGCATGCGGGTTGTGCGTGTGTGTAGTCGTGGGTCAAGCCACGGTCTGCTCACCCTGTGCGTTGAGTTGCTTGAGTGCCTCTTCGCACGGTCGGGTCCGTCGCCCTCCCGTGACGTCCCTAATAGGGGGGCTACCCTCCATTAGGGGGGGTCGGGGGGGCTCGGCCCTCCCTGTTCTGATGGTTTTGGGGGGCTGTCAGCGGGGTGTATTTGTCAGCCAAGTGGCTCCGCTTGGCCTCCCTTGTGCAGAAGGCGATGCCAAGCTAAGCCACTAACGATACAGAACGTTAGGTTATGACTATAACCAAGTTCTGTTAGTTAGGGGCGATGCTTGGCATCGGACGCCGCTGCAGCCCTTGTCCTCACCTTGTGGTGAAAGCTTGGGAAGGAGGAGAGCAGGTGACCACACACCTGCTTATGAAGGTAAGCTGATGAGGGGTGTGGTCAGACTAATACTGGTATTAGAGGTACATTTGTGGTTTATTCAGTACGCGTGCACGTACGCGAGATAGTGCAGAAGGCGATGCCAAGCATCGCCCCTAACTAACAGAACTTGGTTATAGTCATAACCTAACGATATGTGCCGTAGACGCTGAGCGGCACTAATACTCATAGAACTACGGTTATATTCATAACCTATCGTTAGTTAACCTGTTCAGGCCCTGACAGAGCTGGTTAGTTAACCTGTTCAGACCCTGACAGAGCTGGTTAGTTAACCTGTTCAGACCCTGACAGAGCTGATTAGTTAACCTGTTCAGACCCTGACAGAGCTGGTTAGTTAACCTGTTCAGACCCTGACAGAGCGAGCTGGTTAGTTAACCTGTTCAGACCCTGACAGAGCTGGTTAGTTAACCTGTTCAGACCCTGACAGAGCTAGTTAGTTAACCTATTCAGACCCTGACAGAGCTGGTTAGTTAACCTGTTCAGACCCTGACAGAGCTGGTTAGTTAACCTGTTCAGACCCTGACAGAGCTGGTTAGTTAACCTGTTCAGACCCTGACAGAGCGAGCTGGTTAGTTAACCTGTTCAGACCCTGACAGAGCTGGTTAGTTAACCTGTTCAGACCCTGACAGAGCAAGCTGGTTAGTTAACCTGTTCAGACCCTGACAGAGCTGGTTAGTTAACCTGTTCAGACCCTGACAGAGCGAGCTGGTTAGTTAACCTGTTCAGACCCTGACAGAGCTGGTTAGTTAACCTGTTCAGACCCTGACAGAGCTGGTTAGTTAACCTGTTCAGACCCTGACAGAGCGAGCTGGTTAGTTAACCTGTTCAGACCCTGACAGAGCTGGTTAGTTAACCTGTTCAGACCCTGACAGAGCTGGTTAGTTAACCTGTTCAGACCCTGACAGAGCTGGTTAGTTAACCTGTTCAGACCCTGACAGAGCTGGTTAGTTAACATGTTCAGACCCTGACAGAGCTGGTTAGTTAACCTGTTCAGACCCTGACAGAGCTGGTTAGTTAACCTGTTCAGACCCTGACAGAGCTGGTTAACTAAACCCTCCTATGTCTCTAAACTAAACCCCCTGTCTCTAAACTAAACCCTCTGTCTCTAAACTAAACCCTCTGTCTCTAAACTAAACCCTCCTCTGTCTCTAAACTAAACCCTCCTCTGTCTCTAAACTAAACCCTCCTCTGTCTCTAAACTAAACCCCCCTGTTTCTAAACTAAACCCTCTGTCTCTAAACTAAACCCTCCTCTGTCTCTAAACTAAACCCTCCTCTGTCTCTAACCTAAACCCTCCTGTCTCTAAACTAAATCCTCTGTCTCTAAACTAAACCCTCTGTCTCTAAACTAAACCCTCTGTCTCTAAACTAAACCCTCCTCTGTCTCTAAACTAAACCCTCCTCTGTCTCTAAACTAAACCCTCCTCTGTCTCTAAACTAAATCCTCTGTCTCTAAACTAAACCCTCCTGTCTCTAAACTAAACCCTCCTCTGTCTCTAAACTAAACCCTCCTCTGTCTCTAAACTAAACCCTCCTCTGTCTCTAAACTAAACCCTCTGTCTCTAAACTAAACCCTCTGTCTCTAAACTAAACCCTCCTCTGTCTCTAAACTAAACCCTCCGTCTCTAAACTAAACCCTCCTCTGTCTCTAAACTAAACCCTCCTCTGTCTCTAAACTAAACCCTCTGTCTCTAAACTAAACCCTCTGTCTCTAAACTAAACCCTCCTCTGTCTCTAAACTAAACCCTCCTCTGTCTCTAAACTAAACCCTCTGTCTCTAAACTAAACCCTCCTCTGTCTCTAAACTAAACCCTCTGTCTCTAAACTAAACCCTCCTGTCTCTAAACTAAACCCTCTGTCTCTAAACTAAACCCTCTGTCTCTAAACTAAACCCTCTGTCTCTAAACTAAACCCTCCTCTGTCTCTAAACTAAACCCTCTGTCTCTAAACTAAACCATCTGTCTCTAAACTAAACCCTCCTCTGTCTCTAAACTAAACCCTCTTGTCTCTAAACTAAACCCTCCTCTGTCTCTAAACTAAACCCTCTGTCTCTAAACTAAACCCTCCTCTGTCTCTAAACTAAACCCTCCTCTGTCTCTAAACTAAACCCTCCTCTGTCTCTAAACTAAACCCTCCTCTGTCTCTAAACTAAACCCTCTGTCTCTAAACTAAACCCTCTGTCTCTAAACTAAACCCTCCTCTGTCTCTAAACTAAACCCTCCGTCTCTAAACTAAACCCTCCTCTGTCTCTAAACTAAACCCTCCTCTGTCTCTAAACTAAACCCTCTGTCTCTAAACTAAACCCTCCTCTGTCTCTAAACTAAACCCTCCTCTGTCTCTAAACTAAACCCTCTGTCTCTAAACTAAACCCTCCTCTGTCTCTAAACTAAACCCTCTGTCTCTAAACTAAACCCTCCTGTCTCTAAACTAAACCCTCTGTCTCTAAACTAAACCCTCTGTCTCTAAACTAAACCCTCCTCTGTCTCTAAACTAAACCCTCTGTCTCTAAACTAAACCATCTGTCTCTAAACTAAACCCTCCTCTGTCTCTAAACTAAACCCTCTTGTCTCTAAACTAAACCCTCCTCTGTCTCTAAACTAAACCATCTGTCTCTAAACTAAACCCTCCTCTGTCTCTAAACTAAACCCTCCTCTGTCTCTAAACTAAACCCTCCTCTGTCTCTAAACTAAACCCTCCTGTCTCTAAACTAAACCCTCCTCTGTCTCTAAACTAAACCCTCCTCTGTCTCTAAACTAAACCCTCCTCTGTCTCAAAACTAAACCCTCCTCTGTCTCTAAACTAAACCCTCCTCTGTCTCTAAACTAAACCCTCTGTCTCTAAACTAAACCCTCTGTCTCTAAACTAAACCCTCCTCTGTCTCTAAACTAAACCCTCTGTCTCTAAACTAAACCCTCTGTCTCTAAACTAAACCCTCTGTCTCTAAACTAAACCCTCCTCTGTCTCTAAACTAAACCCTCTGTCTCTAAACCCTCTGTCTCTAAACTAAACCCTCCTCTGTCTCTAAACTAAACCCTCCTCTGTCTCTAAAATAAACCCTGTCTCTAAACTAAACCCTCCTCTGTCTCTAAACTAAACCATCTGTCTCTAAACTAAACCCTCCTCTGTCTCTAAACTAAACCCTCCTCTGTCTCTAAACTAAACCCTCTGTCTCTAAACTAAACCCTCTGTCTCTAAACTAAACCCTCTGTCTCTAAAATAAACCCTCCTCTGTCTCTAAACTAAACCCTCTGTCTCTAAACTAAACCCTCCTCGGTCTCTAAACTAAACCCTCTGTCTCTAAACTAAACCCTCCTCTGTCTCTAAACTCTCCTGTCTCTAAACTCTCCTCTGTCTCTAAACTAAACCCTCCTCTGTCTCTAAACTAAACCCTCTGTCTCTAAACTAAACCCTCCTCTGTCTCTAAACTAAACCCTCTGTCTCTAAACTAAACCCTCCTCTGTCTCTAAACTCTCCTCTGTCTCTAAACTCTCCTCTGTCTCTAAACTAAACCCTCCTCTGTCTCTAAACTAAACCCTCCTCTGTCTCTAAACTAAACCCTCTGTCTCTAAACTAAACCCTCCTCTGTCTCTAAACTAAACCCTCCTCTGTCTCTAAACTAAACCCTCCTCTGTCTCTAAACTAAACCCTCCTCTGTCTCTAAACTAAACCCTCTGTCTCTAAACTAAACCCTCCTCTGTCTCTAAACTAAACCCTCCTCTGTCTCTAAACTAAACCCCATGTCTCTAAACTAAACCCTCTGTCTCTAAACTAAACCCTCCTCTGTATCTAAACTAAACCCTCCTCTGTCTCTAAACTAAATCCTCTGTCTCTAAACTAAACCCTCCTCTGTCTCTAAACTAAACCCTCCTCTGTCTCTAAACTAAACCCTCTGTCTCTAAACTAAACCCTCCTCTGTCTCTAAACTAAACCCTCCTCTGTCTCTAAACTAAACCCTCCTCTGTCTCTAAACTAAACCCTCCTCTGTCTCTAAACTAAACCCTCTGTCTCTAAACTAAACCCTCCTCTGTCTCTAAACTAAACCCTCCTCTGTCTCTAAACTAAACCCCCTGTCTCTAAACTAAACCCTCTGTCTCTAAACTAAACCCTCCTCTGTATCTAAACTAAACCCTCCTCTGTCTCTAAACTAAATCCTCTGTCTCTAAACTAAACCCTCCTCTGTCTCTAAACTAAACCCTCCTCTGTCTCTAAACTAAACCCTGTCTCTAAACTAAACCCTCCTCTGTCTCTAAACTAAACCCTCCTCTGTCTCTAAACTAAACCCTCTGTCTCTAAACTAAACCCTCTGTCTCTAAACTAAACCCTCCTCTGTCTCTAAACTAAACCCTCTGTCTCTAAACTAAACCCTCTGTCTCTAAACTAAACCCTCATCTGTCTCTAAACTAAACCCTCCTCGGTCTCTAAACTAAACCCTCTGTCTCTAAACTAAACCCTCCTCTGTCTCTAAACTCTCCTCTGTCTCTAAACTCTCCTCTGTCTCTAAACTAAACCCTCCTCTGTCTCTAAACTAAACCCTCTGTCTCTAAACTAAACCCTCCTCTGTCTCTAAACTAAACCCTCTGTCTCTAAACTAAACCCTCCTCTGTCTCTAAACTCTCCTCTGTCTCTAAACTCTCCTCTGTCTCTAAACTAAACCCTCCTCTGTCTCTAAACTAAACCCTCCTCTGTCTCTAAACTAAACCCTCTGTCTCTAAACTAAACCCTCCTCTGTCTCTAAACTAAACCCTCCTCTGTCTCTAAACTAAACCCTCCTCTGTCTCTAAACTAAACCCTCCTCTGTCTCTAAACTAAACCCTCCTCTGTCTCTAAACTAAACCCCCTGTCTCTAAACTAAACCCTCTGTCTCTAAACTAAACCCTCCTCTGTATCTAAACTAAACCCTCCTCTGTCTCTAAACTAAACCCTCTGTCGCTAAACTAAACCCTCCTCTGTCTCTAAACTAAACCCTCCTCTGTCTCTAAACTAAACCCTCTGTCTCTAAACTAAACCCTCTGTCTCTAAACTAAACCATCTGTCTCTAAACTAAACCCTCCTCTGTCTCTAAACTAAACCCTCTGTCTCTAAACTAAACCCTCTGTCTCTAAACTAACCCCTCTGTCTCTAAACTAAACCCTCCTCTGTCTCTAAACTAAACCCTCCTCTGTCTCTAAACTAAACCCTCCTCTGTCTCTAAACTAAACCCTCTGTCTCTAAACTAAACCCTCTGTCTCTAAACTAAACCCTCCTCTGTCTCTAAACTAAACCCTCCTCTGTCTCTAAACTAAACCCTCCTCTGTCTCTAAACTAAACCCTCTGTCTCTAAACTAAACCCTCCTCTGTCTCTAAACTAAACCCTCTGTCTCTAAACTAAACCCTCCTCTGTCTCTAAACTAAACCCTCCTCTGTCTCTAAACTAAACCCTCCTGTCTCTAAACTAAACCCTCCTCTGTCTCTAAACTAAACCCTCCTCTGTCTCTAAACTAAACCCTCTGTCTCTAAACTAAACCCTCTGTCTCTAAACTAAACCCTCCTCTGTCTCTAAACTAAACCCTCTGTCTCTAAACTAAACCCTCCTCTGTCTCTAAACTAAACCCTCCTCTGTCTCTAAACTAAACCCTCTGTCTCTAAACTAAACCCTCCTCTGTCTCTAAACTAAACCCTCTGTCTCTAAACTAAACCCTCCTCTGTCTCTAAACTAAACCCTCTGTCTCTAAACTAAACCCTCTGTCTCTAAACTAAACCCTCCTCTGTCTCTAAACTAAACCCTCTGTCTCTAAACTAAACCCTCTGTCTCTAAACTAAACCCTCCTGTCTCTAAACTAAACCCTCCTCTGTCTCTAAACTAAACCCTCTGTCTCTAAACTAAACCCTACTCTGTCTCCTCCTGATAGAAACACTAACCTGGGTCAGTCCTGATAGAAACTCTAACCTGGGTCAGTCCTGATAGAAACTCTAACCTGGGTCAGTCCTGATAGAAACACTAACCTGGGTCAGTCCTGATAGAAACACTAACCTGGGTCAGTCCTGATAGAAACACTAGCCTGGGTCAGTCCTGATAGAAACACTAACCTGGGTCAGTCCTGATAGAAACACTAGCCTGGGTCAGTCCTGATAGAAACTCTAACCTGGGTCAGTCCTGATAGAAACACTAACCTGGGTCAGTCCTGATAGAAACTCTAACCTGGGTCAGTCCTGATAGAAACACTAGCCTGGGTCAGTCCTGATAGAAACTCTAACCTGGGTCAGTCCTGATAGAAACACTAACCTGGGTCAGTCCTGATAGAAACACTAACCTGGGTCAGTCCTGATAGAAACACTAACCTGGGTCAGTCCTGATAGAAACACTAACCTGGGTCAGTCCTGATAGAAACACTAACCTGGGTCAGTCCTGATAGAAACACTAACCTTGTCTATATCTCGGATGTTCACGTTGACGTAAGTGGCACAGAGCAGTCGGACTCTCAGCAGGGTGTTGAAGGCCCAGAGCGAACGGGGGGGCGAGCCCGGGTCTGCTCCCCCAGGACACGGAGAGGGCTGGGGGGTCCGGCGGCTGCAAATACAACATATTATTAATCATATTGAAGGAAACCAATGATCATAACATGGAGGTAAAATACATATCTATATTAGATATTGGTTTAAACATGTTATAGTCTATCAGACGAGTTAAGAGACAGACAGGCAGCGTGGTTGATAGGAGCTGTGAGTTCTTCCGGTTTGACTCAGACAAGCGTAGACAAGCGTTGACAGCGAGACAGCAGAGAGGCTGGAGGGTGGGGGAGGGAGGCCACAAGGAGATAGCTAGCTCCGGCTAACAGGACAGGCTTCGGCTAGGGAGCTAGGCCGCAACCATCAAGAGAGAGATAGAATTATTAATCTAGTTTCTTCACCTTTCAAAGACGTTCAATTTGTTTAGTTTTGTACGAGACCATTTGTTTATGAAAATAAACCTCACTTCAACTTCAACTTCAAATTACTTTATTTTACTTTCTGAACTTCATTTGTGCAGTGGTTAAAATACAAACATACAGTCACAATACATAGACACTCACCACTATTAAAAAAAAACACCAGCTTCGTTAAAACTACAGTAAAAAGACCACTATATAAAAAAAAAAACTACATTAAAACTACAGTACTTAAAGCATGATATATTAAAATCCATGTGGAGCAGTTCTATGTGTATATAAATAATAAATAATAGCAGTACAGGTGATATGTGTCCATCAGGTGGAAGTGGAGTCTATTTTTTAAGTAGTCCAAAGCAGTGGCGAATCCTCCTGGAAGCCAAGGGAAGCCAGGCTTCCCCATTAAAATATGAACAGTAAAACATTAAAATTAAAAAATGTAATTCAAATAAAAAATTCAAATAAAAATAAAAATAATATATATTTTTTTATATATAGTTTACAATAATAATAAAAAATCATTATTTTTCATCTCTGTGTTATAATTATTTTTTTTTAATTGTCTCCCTCTTCTCCTTCTCACTCTCTCTAACACTGTCAGACTCACTGAGGCAGGCTGGTAGTCACTGCAGCTCAGCCAGAATAGAGGGAACCAGAGGGAGGGAGGGGGGAGGTGTCTTTTTCAAGCGTCCACCACATGATTCATGGTTGTGGAGTCCACAACCAATTATTAGCCAATAAGATTCGAGCTTAATAAAGGGGTTCCCACACCTTAACACGGGTCCGTCTGATAGCAGGGTACTCTAGCGTCTTCAAATTTGCCGCTCTGGTGGAGGCGGGCCAGTCCAGAACGTTTCCACCTGACGTGACAACGTCTGAACGTCATCCCCTCACGGGATTGATTGATTGATTGATTGAAACGTTTATTAACAGAGCGGGCACGTTCGAATCCTCTATTAGTGTATCAAACATTTAGCACTTTATTAGCAACTTATTTTTCGCCGGCGGGACATTTACTGAGGACCAGCACAGCACACCACTGTGGATATTATGATTTAACAAATCTATCTGTCCAGGAAGAGCGAGGAGGACCACATTATTGGCCAGGTAAGCAGCCTAAGCAGTTTCTAGCTTGGATGCTAACTACTAACGTTATCAGGCTAGCTTGGTTGTAGCTGTTTGTGTTATAACGAGACAGCAAATTAATTAATGAATGAAAACTTTATTTAACAGATTGCAGAATGGGTACAATACAGTACGGCTCAATACACACAATTGTTAAGGGGATGCAGACCAGAGAAAGACTTTCGTCTTGTTTACATCAGGGTCCCCCATTTTCAATTCATATTGACATTTATGACATACTCAACATACATGACATTTATGGCATAGGGACATATAGGTATTTAGTACTGATACATTTGTGACATATGCAGTATCCAAATATACAGTACTGTTACTCATAGATCCTGACAGAGTATATGGGGAGGGGGACTGTACATTAGGAGGGGGTGGGTGGGTGGGAGAGAAATATACATCCGGTGGTGAGGAGACTGTACATTTGGGGCCAGGGGCTCAAATACGCAGTCACTTATTCCTCCATAGTAGCCAGGTTAATTTGGACATATGTACCTGTGATGTTTGTTTGGTTTATTTAATTCTTTTTGAGGTGTGCTGTCCTATAAATGCCAAGTAATAGTTGTTTCATGGACCAAGACCACAACAGTCTCCTCTCCTATAGCGTCAAATGTTTTATTTGCTGACAAAGCACAATACCTGTTGGTTTTTAGTTCACTCATTGTTCAGGGAAACACATTGTTAATGACATTGACGGATTGTGAATTTTGTGATTGACTCAAATTATATTTATTTGGAGGTGTATTCACTTTATTTGAAGAGTCAAAACTGTTCTCTTGGCTTTGTTTTGTTGATAGTAGTAACGCCGCCGAGCCATACTGTACATGGTGACTGCTTGGTTTGACTGGCCGCTGAGCCATACTGTACATGGTGACTGCTTGGTTTGACTGGCCGCCGAGCCATACTGTACATGGTGACTGCTTGGTTTGACTGGCCGCCGAGCCATACTGTACATGTTGACTGCTTGGTTTGACTGGCCGCCGAGCCATACTGTACATGGTGACTGCTTGGTTTGACTGGCCGCCGAGCCATACTGTACATGTTGACTGCTTGGTTTGACTGGCAGTGGCCGCCAAGCCATACTGTACATGTTGACTGCTTGGTTTGACTGGCCGCCGAGCCATACTGTACATGGTGACTGCTTGGTTTGACTGGCCGCCAAGCCATACTGTACATGGTGACTGCTTGGTTTGACTGGCCGCCGAGCCATACTGTACATGTTGACTGCTTGGTTTGACTGGCCGCCGAGCCATACTGTACATGTTGACTGCTTGGTTTGACTGGCCGCCGAGCCATACTGTACATGTTGACTGCTTGGTTTGACTGGCCGCCGAGCCATACTGTACATGTTGACTGCTTGGTTTGACTGGCCGCCGAGCCATACTGTACATGTTGACTGCTTGTTTGACTGGCCGCCGAGCCATACTGTACATGTTGACTGCTTGGTTTGACTGGCCGCCGAGCCATACTGTACATGGTGACTGCTTGGTTTGACTGGCCGCAGAGCCATACTGTACATGGTGACTGCTTGGTTTGACTGGCCGCCGAGCCATACTGTACATGGTGACTGCTTGGTTTGACTGGCCGCAGAGCCATACTGTACATGGTGACTGCTTGGTTTGACTGGCCGCAGAGCCATACTGTACATGGTGACTGCTTGGTTTGACTGGCCGCAGAGCCATACTGTACATGTTGACTGCTTGGTTTGACTGGCCACAGAGCCATACTGTACATGTTGACTGCTTGGTTTGGCAGTCCGGCCTCCACCAGACCTAGGCGTTCAGCAGTCTGATGGAGGTTGGCACGGAGCCTAAGCCCTTTTATTCAGTGTTGAAGCTCTGTGTCGACGGCCTGAGGGCATTAGTTTGTAATGGGTGTGAAGGGTGTGTGTGTTGCATAACATAACCATCAAGGAAAGAGATCACGTTTCCAGTGTAATTCTTCTGTTTACGGATACATCGACAGGGTGATACAGTGTGTGACAGCCAGTAAGATTGCCATCAACCAACAAATAACAAACACAATGCAGACTTCACGGAACGCCAGATGACGGGTTGATAAGGCTGGAAACACCCTAATCCTACAATAGATATACTATATATACAGTATGTAGGAGGAGTTGGGGGAGGAGCCTGTAGTTAGGGGAGGAGTCTATATAGTTAGGGGAGGAGTCTATAGAGGAGTTAGGGGAGGAGTCTATAGATGAGTTATGGGAGGAGCATATAGAGGAGTTAGGGGAGGAGTCTATAGATTAGTTAGGGGAGGAACATATAGAGGAGTTAGGGGAGGGGCATTTCATTAGGGGAGGAGCCTGTAGTTAGGGGAGGATACTGTAGTTAGGGGAGGGGCCTGTTGTTAGGGGAGGATACTGTAGTTAGGGGAGGAGACTGTAATTAGGGGAGGAGCCTGTAGTTAGGGGAGGAGCCTGCATTTAGGGGATGATACTGTAGTTAGGGGAGGAGCCTGTAGTTAGGGGAGGAGCCTGTAGTTAGGGGTGAGACTGTAGTTAGGGGAGGGGCCTGTAGTTAGGGGAGGAGCCTGTAGTTTGGGAGGCATCTGTAGTTAGGGGAGGATCCTGTAGTTAGGGGAGGAGCCTGTAGTTAGTGGAGGAGCTAGGGGAGGAGCCTGTAGTTAGGGGAGGAGCTCTGATTGACAGCTCTGTTTGACAGCCTGGTTTGACAGCCTGATTTGACAGCCTGGTTTGACAGCTCTGATTGACAGCTCTGATTGACAGCCTGGTTTGACCGCTCTGATTGACAGCTCTGATTGACAGCCTGGTTTGACAGCTGATTGACAGCCTGGTTTGACAGCCTGGTTTGACAGCCTGGTTTGACAGGGCAAGTTCCTACAGGGACATTATTGGTTGAGTCCTGCCACCAAATCACCTCCTGTACAAAACACTACTAGGTGTCGACACAGGGGTCTATTCTGGGGCTGGCCTGTAGGAAGGGTCAGGGGTCAAGGCTGGCCTGTAGGAAGGGTCAAGGGTCAGGGGTCAAGGGTCAGGGGTCAAGGCTGACCTGTAGGAAGGCGTGACGAAGCCAGATGCAGGAAGCTGAGAGTAGAGAGAATCTTTGGAGACCAGCATGAGATGAGGAAGTCTTCCCACTGTGATACAGGACCTGATGTACTGGATACACAGAGTTTCAAGTTTCTTTAATAGTTGTCATACAGAAGTACAGAATACTTTTATACAAAATGCTTCTTTCTGTTACGCTCCAGAGACTGTGCTAGACAAAAGATAAGTATGAAATAAAATAAAATAGTATAGCATGTAAAAATAGAAGTAAAAATAGAAGTCACGTACGTGTTCAGTATATACATATGTACAATGTTCGATGCAGAATAGAGTAACTGAGTTACCATACAATATTCAATATACTATGCAATCTACTAATATACAATCCTATATAGTGCAAAGCAGAAATGGGATGAGGTACAATTTAGGTACAATTTACAGTAAGGTGTACTGAGGTATGGGTTGTAGTGCAAATCCTTTACCAATAAATATAAAGTGTGTTTAGGTGTTCTAAAGTGTGGAGAGTGGGTGCTGCAGTGTGTTGTTTGTTTAAAGTGAGTGTGTGCGTATGGATGTGTGTGTTGTGAGTGCATTTGATGGTTGTTGCATAGTGTTATTGTTCGTTGAGCAACCTGATGGCCTGGGGAGAGAAGCTTTTTCTGAGTCTTTCTGTGCTTGCCATGAGACTCCGGTATCGCTTGCCTGACCGCAGCAGTTTAAAGAGGCAGTTGTTTGGGTGGCTGGAGTCCTTAATAATTCTCTTAGCCTTACCCCTGCACCGCTTGTTGTAAATGTTCTGGAGAGTGGGAAGCCCCCCTCCAATTGTGCGTTCAGCTGAACGTGCCACTCTCTGTAGTCTGCTTCGGTCTAGTGCGGTGCTATTCCCAAACCAGGAGGTGATATTGCCAGTCAGGATGCTCTCTATTGTACATGAGTAGAAGTTCTTAAGGATCTTCTGACTTGGAACTTCCTTAGGCGCCTGAGGAAGTAGAGGCGTTGTCGTGCCTTCTTCACAACACTGTCAATGTGTGTGGTCCATGTCAAGTCCTCGGATATGTGGGCTCCGAGGTACTTAAAACTGTTCACTCTCTCAACCGGTGCCCCGTCGATGCTGAGGGGGCTGTAGTCCCTGACCCCCGACCTCCTAAAGTCCACAATCATCTCCTTTGTTTTGCTGATGTTCAGGGAGAGGCTGTTCTCCTGGCACCATCCCGCCAGGACCTTGACCTCTTCCAGGTAGGCCCTCTCGTCGTTTGCAGAGATCAGGCCCACCACTACTGTGTCGTCAGCAAATTTGATGATTGTGTTGTTGTTCCGCTGAGCCACACAGTCATGTGTGTACAGGGAGTAGAGGAGGGGACTCAGAACACAGCCCTGGGGGGCCCCTATGTTGAGGGTGATGGATGAGGAGGTGCAGTTGCCTGCTCTCACCACCTGGGGTCTGGCCGTCAGGAAGTCTAAGACCCACTGGCAGAGGTCATAGTTCAAGCCCAGGTCCCTGAGCTTGGCTATGAGTTTGGAGGGGACTATGGTATTGAATGCTGAGCTGTAGTCGATGAATAGCATTCTCACATAGTTCCCCTGCCTCTTGTCCAGGTGTGATGCTGCTGTGTGCAGCACATGGGCTATGGCGTCCTCTGTGGACCTGTTGGGGCGGTATGCAAATTGCAGGGGGTCCAGGTTGATGGGGAGGGAGGAGCAGATGTAGCCCTTTACTAGCTTCTCAAAGCACTTCATGGCTATGGAGGTGAGAGCTACAGGGCGGTAGTTGTTGAGGCAAGCAGGCTTGGATTTTTTAGGTACAGGGATGATAGTGGACTTCTTCAGGCAGGTGGGGATGACAGCCTGTTCTAAGGACAGGTTAAATATGTCAGTGAATACCGGGGCCAGTTGGTCGGCACAGACTTTTAGGACGCGGCCGGGGATGCCGTCCGGTCCTGCTGCCTTCCTGATATTCACTTTTTTAAAGGTCCTCCTCACCTCATGCTCTGTTACCCTGATCACTGAGTCTCCATCAGCAGACCCCCCCCCCCATTGCCGTGGCTTGTAGGCTGGTGTTGTTATTCCCAGCCTCAAACCTCGCATAGAAGGTATTGAGATCATTTGCATAGGAGATGTCACTGTTCAGTTTGAGGGAGGTGCCTTTGTAATCTGTCATTGTTTTGAGGCCCTGCCACATAGCTCTGGAGTCAGCCTGTTCAAACTGAAGTTCAATTTTATTCCTGTAGCGCCGTTTTGCTTCTATTACTGTCCTCCTTACGTTGTATCTCGCCACCTTGTGGTCATTCATGTTGCCTGCCACGAGCCCGGCGTTGTATGCTGTGGTGCGCGCTTTCAGAGCTTCACGGACGGATTTGTCTACCCAAGGTTTTTGATTTGGGTAAACTCTTATTGTGGTAGTGGGGATTGTTTCTTCCACCAAAGTACGAACAAAGTCCAGCACTGTCTCCATGTAGTCATTAATGTTATCTGTGTTGTCACGGAACACACTCCAGTCTGTGCACTCAAGCGCAGCCTGTAGCGTCTCCTCTGACTCCACAGACCATTTCTGCACCTCTCGCGAGACTACCGGGGCGCGCTTGAGATTTTGTTTATACTTTGGAGAAAGCAAGATGGCCGCATGATCAGACTTGCCGAAGCCACTAGCAGAATGAGCCTTGTATCCACACTTGAATTGCGAGTAACAGTGGTCTAAAATGTTACCGCCTCTGGTGTTACAAGTCACATGCTGATACTGCAATACATGCAATACTTTCCTCAGATTGGCGCTATTGAAATCGCCCACTACTACAATGGCGGCGTCAACATTAGCTGCCTGGAGTTTATTTACCTCGTCATGGAGTTTCGAGAGCGCGTCACCTGTGTTAGCTTGTGGTGGAATATACACTCCGACCAGGATGATCGACGTTAACTCCCTCGGGGAGAAAGAAGGGCCGACACTTGATGGATATATATTCCAGGTTGGGGGAGCAGTGGTTCGAAAGTTCCTTCACGTTGCCTGGATCGCTCCAATTGTTGTTCAACATGAAGGCTATTCCACCTCCCCGCTGCTTGCCGGATTCTGCTGTACGATCCTTGCGGTGGATGAAGAAGTGTTCGGCCGGTTGGATAGCGTGGTCTGGAACGTCCGGCGTCAGCCACGTCTCGATGAAGCAGAGAACATTACAATCTCTAACGTCTCTTTGGAATTGAATCCTTGCTCTGATGTCGTATAGTTTATTGTCTATTGATTGTACATTGGCTAGCAATAAACTGGGTAGTGGCGTTCGGTGTCGCCTGGTTCTCAATCTGTTACGGACACCCGCTCTCCGTCCTCGTCGCCTGGATCCTTTGTTCCGTGGGTCGAGGTCTGGTCCTGATGTTCTCAAGATCTCAACAGGCCATTGTTGTGGTTCAGAGAGCTGATCCAGAGAGTAATCCAGTTGGTAAATTTCCCGTAATCCAATGTCTATGAGTGACTGACGGTCATACACATTAATGCACCTACAGTTGGTACAAACAAAATTCTTAAAACTATAAATATGAACAAAAGTAAGCACAGTCTCGACGGAGCGCACAGAGAGGCAGCCGGTCGTTGCGGCGCCATCTTTAGAGACAGAACCACTGTGATACAGGACCTGATGTACTGGATACACAGAGACAGAAAGAGACGGAGTACTGTTATTCATGACCCGATAAACTG
>NW_028169920.1:50000-52500 GCF_963971535.1 Notolepis coatsorum
GACCTAGAGTGAGAGAGAGAGCGAGAGAGAGAGGGAGAGAGAAAGAGAAACAGAGAGAAAGAGAAACAGAGAGAAAGAGAGATTGTTTTGAGTTGAGTGAGTTTCTACATGTTATCATAACTTCTGTTCCCCTCTTTATTTTCACACCATCTGAAAAACAATGCTGGAACTCCTCATCATTTTGGCTAAAAAGTTGAAGTTATAAACCTAACCCTTATCTTAACCTTAACACTTTGAGTGCCAGCAGGGGGCGCACGATTTAGCGCTTGAGTGCCGGCGCTGTAGTCAATAAGATAAGAGATAAGATAAGATATTCCTTTATTAATCCCCTTAAATTCCAGCGACACACACATACAGCTCATCGTCTCATTAATAATAATAATCACAATCATTAAATCTTTTACAGTAACAATGGCACAGCATAAATTCAAACAGACATGTACATTTGTTGACACATGTCATCTACAGAATGCCTGAGACGCCATATGCGATAGTCAGGCTGCATCAACAACAGAGTAGTTAAACAAAGTGTCGTTGCGCCAGGTGGGCGGGAGGGAGGGAGGGATGGACAGGCGGGGTCGGGAGACAGTCTTAGGATCCACTCCTACAGCGCGCATACGTGGCAGTCGTCCAGAAACAGTTCTTACGGCGCTCGGCGTAAACACGGGAGGGGAGGAGGTCTGGGTGGGGGTTGGGGGTGGGGGGGGGGGGGGGACTGCCGAGCCAGATCTGGTGGGGGGAGGTGAGGTGTTGGGGAGGGAAACGCCACATTCCAGTTGTTATCTCGTCTGACTCCCTTTTCCGAGGCCGCGAGACAGGCGGGCAGACCTTGGCATTCCACAGTTTCACACCAGACTTGAGAGTGTGGGGGGGGGGGGGTGCAGTAGAAGACAATGACCCCTAAAAGCATCGTTCTTGACTCAAATTCTATCCGTTGCGCTCTTAATGTCCTGCGCGACCCCCAGCAGGACTTGACCTCTCAACTGTTCGTCAGATGAATGGACAGCGAGTCTTTTAACCAATTCCATGTGGGTTTTATGGGATGGGAGGGCGAGCACATTTGCGAACGCATAAACTATATCTTAAATTATGGCTATGTGTCTAATACGCCCGTCGCTTATCAATGACTTGTTTCCAGTCAACATTGTCGAAACGGATTGTTTTTTAATTGGTACATTTCCGTTTTATACCATTTTGAAAAACGCTATTCTTTTTTTTTTATCCACTTTTTCTCCCATTTTCTATTTTTCTCCCATCCCAATTTTTCAGCGTCAGGGGTCTGCGCTTTGGAGGGGCGCCGCCCCCATCGCTTCCTGATTCTACTGCGCAGGCGCACCAACCGACCTGTAGGAGTCGCTGTCCACAACGTCCGATCCCCACCCCTCAGTTTTCCCTCCCCCTAATACTGCCAATTGTATTAGTACGGACGACCAGCCAAACTGAAAACAATGTGGAGAGCTGGGCTCGAACCCAGCGTCTCCAGCATTGGTGGTGAGTGCCTTGCCCACTAGTTTTTTTTAAACTTCCAGAAAAAAAGGTGATTCTGCAGGAATCGCGCTTTAGTGGAATACACAAAACACGTTGTAATTTTTCTGCCTATTTATGAATCGTTTTCAAATAAACGCTAGATTATTGATAGTATTATGTGTACTTATGCACGCTAGAGAAGCGGGCTGAAAAATCCATTATCTTATTTCCTGATCAGCACACACACACACACACATATGGGACATGTTGATATATAGGTGAAAACAACTCTGATTATCCCAAGACTGGTCAAATAGATTCCTTACCTCAGATCAGATGTTCTCCAAAAAGATTATTCCAATTCCTGATCGCCATTCCAAATATCGATCGCGTTTATTGATCCAACGCTGGGTACTGGAAACACATATTCCATGCAGTTCTGCGGCTCGGCAATGAATGGGATCGTCTCCGGTTACATGCCTGACAAGTAAATGGGTGGAATGCCATCCGGAGAGACGATAGGGGGTGGTATTTTCCCTGTTCGAGCTCAGATAGATCCCCAATGGTAACGTGAGGCTAGATTGATGAACATTTTATGGAAATCGATAATAAAAAAGATTACGATTAAATAACGAGATTTCTCGTTCTTGGCACTCAACGCATGGCATAAACTAACGAGTTTCTCGTGGCTGGCACTCAAAGTGTTAAAGGGGAATTATCGTATAAATGGCCTTTTCCAGTGTTCAGCATTGTTTTCTAGCAATGTGGGTTTGTATCAATGGGGTCTATGTCTCTAATTCTAATGTTCCCGCATTCGTCTAGTTTACATGTCATGAGATTCTCCCTCACTGAACTAAGCCATTCTGAAAGTTACGCATACCTCTGACATGTAAGAATTCTCCTCTGCAAAATAACGCCCCCTCTATGTTTGTAGCCACCGCAGGCACGCACACTCAACCATTATTTATTGCAGTACGCAAGCAAATGCGTGGAATTGAAGTTTAACAGTGCGTTAGCATTGGGTTAGCATTTA
>NW_028169920.1:57500-61756 GCF_963971535.1 Notolepis coatsorum
AACAAATCACCATCACACCTGGAACAAAACAAATCACCATCACACCTGGAACAAAACAAACTCATCACCATCACACCTGGAACAAAACAAATCACCATCACACCTGGAACAAAACAAACTCATCACCATCATACCTGGAACAAAACAAATCACCATCACACCTGGAACAAAACAAACTCACCATCACACCTGGAACAAAACAAACTCACCATCACACCTGGAATAAAACAAATCACCATCACACCTGGAACAAAACAAATCACCATCACACCTGGAACAAAACAAATCACCATCACACCTGGAATAAAACAAACTCACCATCACACCTGGAACAAAACAAACTCACCATCACACCTGGAACAAAACAAATCACCATCACATCTGGAACAAAACAAATCACCATCACACCTGGAACAAAACAAATCACCATCACACCTGGAACAAAACAAATCACCATCACACCTGGAACAAAACAAATCACCATCACACCTGGAATAAAACAAACTCACCATCACACCTGGAACAAAACAAACTCACCATCACACCTGGAACAAAACAAATCACCATCACACCTGGAACAAAACAAACCACCATCACACCTGGAATAAAACAAACTCACCATCACACCTGGAACGAAACAAATCACCATCACACCTGGAACAAAACAAACTCACCATCACAACTGGAACAAAACAAATCACCATCACACCTGGAACAAAACAAACTCACCATCACACCTGGAACAAAACAAATCACCATCACATCTGGAACAAAACAAACTCACCATCACACCTGGAACAAAACAAACTCACCATCACATCTGGAACAAAACAAATCACCATCACACCTGGAATAAAACAAACTCACCATCACACCTGGAACAAAACAAATCACCATCACACCTGGAACAAAACAAACTCACCATCACACCTGGAACAAAACAACCTCACCATCACACCTGGAATAAAACAAACTCACCATCACACCTGGAACAAAACAAATCACCATCACACCTGGAACAAAACAAATCACCATCACACCTGGAACAAAACAAATCACCATCACACCTGGAACAAAACAAACTCACCATCACACCTGGAACAAAACAAATCACCATCACACCTGGAACAAAACAAATCACCATCACACCTGGAACAAAACAAACTCACCACCATCACACCTGGAATAAAACAAACTCATCACCACACCTGGAACAAAACAAATCACCATCACACCTGGAACAAAACAAATCACCATCACACCTGGAACAAAACAAATCACCATCACACCTGGAATAAAACAAATCACCATCACACCTGGAATAAAACAAATCACCATCACACCTGGAACAAAACAAACTCACCATCACACCTGGAACAAAACAAATCACCATCACACCTGGAACAAAACAAACTCACCATCACACCTGGAATAAAACAAACTCACCATCACACCTGGAACAAAACAAACTCACCATCACACCTGGAACAAAACAAACTCACCATCACACCTGGAACAAAACAAACTCACCATCACACCTGGAACAAAACAACCTCACCATCACACCTGGAATAAAACAAACTCACCATCACACCTGGAACAAAACAAATCACCATCACACCTGGAACAAAACAAATCACCATCACACCTGGAACAAAACAAATCACCATCACACCTGGAACAAAACAAACTCACCATCACACCTGGAACAAAACAAATCACCATCACACCTGGAACAAAACAAATCACCATCACACCTGGAACAAAACAAACTCACCACCATCACACCTGGAATAAAACAAACTCATCACCACACCTGGAACAAAACAAATCACCATCACACCTGGAACAAAACAAATCACCATCACACCTGGAACAAAACAAATCACCATCACACCTGGAATAAAACAAATCACCATCACACCTGGAACAAAACAAATCACCATCACACCTGGAACAAAACAGACTCACCATCACACCTGGAACAAAACAAACTCACCATCACACCTGGAACAAAACAAATCACCATCACACCTGGAATAAAACAAATCACCATCACACCTGGAACAAAACAAACTCACCATCACACCTGGAACAAAACAAATCACCATCACACCTGGAACAAAACAAACTCACCATCACACCTGGAATAAAACAAACTCACCATCACACCTGGAACAAAACAAACTCACCATCACACCTGGAACAAAACAAACTCACCATCACACCTGGAACAAAACAAATCACCATCACACCTGGAACAAAACAAACTCACCATCACACCTGGAATAAAACAAACTCACCATCACACCTGGAACAAAACAAACTCACCATCACACCTGGAATAAAACAAACTCACCATCACACCTGGAACAAAACAAATCACCATCACACCTGGAACAAAACAAACTCACCATCACACCTGGAACAAAACAAATCACCATCACACCTGGAACAAAACAAACTCACCATCACACCTGGAACAAAACAAATCACCATCACACCTGGAACAAAACAAACTCACCATCACACCTGGAACAAAACAAATCACCATCACACCTGGAACAAAACAAATCACCATCACACCTGGAACAAAACAAACTCACCACCATCACACCTGGAATAAAACAAACTCATCACCACACCTGGAACAAAACAAATCACCATCACACCTGGAACAAAACAAATCACCATCACACCTGGAACAAAACAAATCACCATCACACCTGGAATAAAACAAACTCACCATCACACCTGGAATAAAACAAATCACCATCACACCTGGAACAAAACAAATCACCATCACACCTGGAACAAAACAGACTCACCATCACACCTGGAACAAAACAAACTCACCATCACACCTGGAACAAAACAAATCACCATCACACCTGGAATAAAACAAACTCACCATCACACCTGGAACAAAACAAATCACCATCACACCTGGAACAAAACAAACTCACCATCACACCTGGAACAAAACAAATCACCATCACACCTGGAACAAAACAAACTCACCATCACACCTGGAATAAAACAAACTCACCATCACACCTGGAACAAAACAAACTCACCATCACACCTGGAACAAAACAAACTCACCATCACACCTGGAACAAAACAAATCACCATCACACCTGGAACAAAACAAACTCACCACCACACCTGGATTTATTTTACTTTATTCACAGTTACTGGCCTTCCTGACCAGCTTATCCAGCCTGGTTGTGTCCCCTGCTCTCAGTCCGCTGCCCCAGCAGGTCACAGCGTACAAGAAGGCGCCCGCCACCACCGACTCATAGAACATCCTCAACATCCTTGTACAGACATTGAAGGATCTCAGCCTTCTGAGGAAGTAGAGTCGGCTCTGGCCCTTCTTGTACAGTGCCTCTGCGTGTTTTGACCCGTTCAAGGGTTAGTTAGTTAGGGTAAGGGTTAGTTTTGTTCAGAGTTAGGGGTGGGGTAAGGGTAGGGCTGGACGGTATGGTCTAAAATGTATATCACGGTATAATTTGAAGCATAGACGATAACGGTATATATCACGGTATATTGATAAAGCAAGTCTCCTCTCAGCCTCCTTAGCCAAATTGAAATGCCCAAACTATATGGCAAGGTCCGTGAACAAGTGGAGAAAAACTCAGTACAATTAAACACTATGCAACGACCACTGCAAACGTCGAGTGAAACGTTAACGTCATTGCTACTGCTGTAGTCTACCGGTCACAAGGTATGAAGGTATAGTCAAAATCCATACCGTAGCGCAAATTCATACCGTTTATACCGTATACCGTTTATACCATCCACCCCTAGGTAAGGGTTAGTGTTATTCAGAGTTAGGGGTGGGTAAGGGTTAGTTTTATTCAGAGTTAGGGGTGGGGTAAGGGTTAGTTTTATTCAGAGTTAGGGGTGGGGTTATTTACCATTGGGCAGGCAGCAGTCCACCAGGATGCGGGGGGGCATGAGGTGAAGCCCCCACAGTTCCCCTGACGATGGCCTGGGAGCCATGGCAACCACCAATCACACGCTAGCACACCTTACCACCTGGCTACCTGGGGGGACAGACAGATAGACAGGGTCAGATAGGGAGGGTCTCTTCTCCTCTCTCCCCCTCTCCCCTCTCTTACTCCTCACCTCCCCTCTCATCTCTCCTTCCCTCTCCCCTCCTCATATTTCCCCTCCCCTCTCCCTCCCCTCTCCCTCCTCTCTTCTCCTCACCTTCCTCACTCATCTCCCCTCTCATCTCTTCCTCTCCT